>NC_063178.1:50173151-50289095 GCF_023159225.1 Perognathus longimembris pacificus | reverse complement strand
AATGCCTTTTGACCTACACGCTCTGGGGCCATTATGACAGCATGTATGGCCTTACACCCACTGTTTCACTCACATACATTGTCACTTCAAACCTGTTATGACCACAAGCCTGTTGGGACCACACACTCACTGCAACCTATGCCCATTATTATCTAAGATACCTACTTATTTTGACCTCACACCCTTTAGGAATTCACAGTCAATAGGACTAATGCCCACTGTGACCTCAAATCCATTAGGACAAGACATCTCAAACCATTGTGGCTCCATGCCCATTGTGATCGTGAAACTCCCATTAGGCTCTCATGTCCAATGACCTACCCACTGTAACCTCACATTCCTCATAAGGACCGCTCATCCATGAAAATCTGATAACATTCATGACCTCATATCCATATTGACCTCACATATATTAGGTTCTCAAACCAGTTGTGACCTCACACTCATTGTTCCTTCAATCTCACTGTGACCTCACATTTATTGTGCGTTTGATCTCACTGTGAACTCACATTCAATATTTATACAGTGATCTCACACCTCTATTAGGACCTCATGTCTACTGTGACATCATGCTCATTAGAATCTTATGCTCTCTCTTATCTCAGTCCACTGAGACCTGACACCTACTATAATTTCATCCTCATTAGGACTCAACATTGTGACCTAACAACCATTAGGACCTCCTTTCCATAGTGTCTTCACATCCATTATGTTTTTTGTTTTTGTTTTTGTTTTTTGCCAGTCCTGGGCCTTGGACTCAGGGCCTGAGCACTGTCCCTGGCTCCTTTTTGCTCAAGGCTAGCACTCTGCCACTTGAGCCACAGGGCCCCTTCTGGCCGTTTTCTGTATATGTGGTGCTGGGGAATCGAACCTAGGGCTTCATGTATGGGAGGCAAGCTCTCTTGCCACTAGGCCATATCCCCAGCCCCCATTATGATTTTACATTAGGATTTCATGCCCATTGAGACCTCACATAGATTGTGACTCCTTTAAGTATTCCTGCACATTGTAATCTTATGCACTTTGTGAACTCACTCTCATTATGTCTTCACACAAATTAGAACCTCACACCCATTGTAACCACACACTAATTGTCACTTCATATCTCTTACGACCTCATGCCCATTGAGAACTAACCTTTGCTAGTACCTTTGCAAATTAGGACCTCATAAATATTGTGACCTCACCTATATTATGACCTAACACTCATTGTAGCCTAACACACATAAAGACCACAAATTCCGTATTAATACCTCAGGCACATGTAACCTCACAGCCATTACGACCTCAGAAACATGGGCTTGGCACCCACTGTGGCTCACACTCTTTGAGATCTTAAAGTGTGTACCTCACAGCCATTGTGACTCTATACTCTCATTAGAACTTCAAAATTACTATACCTAATGTGACATCATCATGGCTGGGAACAGTGTCTCATTGTGATATGTTATTACCAACTAACACCAACTAGGATTGTTTAGCTCTAGTATGTACTCACAACCATTGTGACCTCACACTCATTATAACTTCATGCCCATTTGGCTTCACATAAATTGTGACCTCATATCAGTTAGAACCTTAGCCTACTGTGAACTCAAACTCATTATGTCCTCACATTCACAGCCCCCTCACACCCATTAGACACGTATTCACTGTCACATCACAATGATTAGGACGTCAATGCATTGTGAACTCACACCCACTGTGACCTCACATCTGTCAGGACCTCCTTATGAGGTAGGGTGTCTGAGTCTAAACCACTTCTTGCAGCCATCCGAGTGCTTCATGCTGGGTTACAGGAATTCTCATTGCAGTGATGAAAAGCCTAGTGATAAGAGAGACAATTCATTGAATTTAGGTGCCCAGCTGAAGGTGAGATAGGAGGCCTCTGCTTCAGAGAAGTGCAGATGTCATAGCGTTAGAAAAGCTTTGCATGTACAGAATGCTATGATTCTGCCTTAACTTCCTAAATGGCTTGAATCAACCACCCATGTTAAGTGTATTTTCTGATTGCTGGTCTTGGAGACAGGAGTCCACCACGCAGTTGTCAGCCTTTTCATAAAACTCCAAGATTTTATCTCTCAAAATGAGGCTTCTCTATTTTCTCACCTTAAAATACTATTGTGACATCACAGCATTTAGGATCTCACACCCATTGTAATGTCATACTCATTGTGCATAAACATTAGGATCTCATGCCTATAACAACATCACACATATTCTGAGGTCACACTTTCCCTTTAGATTTGACAGCCACTCTGACACCCCTTGTTTGCCTATTAGGACTTTGTGGCCATTTTGACATCATGTTCATGGTCACTTCACTCTTCTCATTGAGACCACAAACCCATTTTTCCTCATGGCCATGGTGGTGGGTGGGGGAGCTCATAGTCATTGTGACCTCAGACTCATTTGCATTTAACAGCCGTTAGAACTTCATGCCACTATTAAGATCTCATGCCCCCTCTGACCTCACATCGACAAGGACCTCCTAACCTCTGGACACTTCACAATTTGCCCCCCTGCCTGTTAGACAATCATACCCATTGGGACCACAGAACTAATGTCCCTTTACCAATAAGACCTCAAATCTATTCTGACCTCATGAATATTATGACCACATAGCTACAATTAGGACCTTGTTGTGATCATTGTGACCTCATGTATATTTTGTTTCATGTTTTTTTTTAATTGTTTTTATTTTCAAACTGATGTACAGAGAGGTTACATTTTCATATGTTAGGCACTGGATACATTTATTGTCCTGTTTGTTACTTCCTCCCTTATTACCATCTGTCCCCTCCGCATTTCCCTTTCACCCCATCAGTTGTTCTGTTGATATACCCCAAACAGTTTTGCAAGTATTGCTTTTGTAGTTGTTTCTCTTTTTACCCTGTGTCTCTTGATTTTGGAATTCCCTTTCAGTTTCCTATGTCTAATACGAGTATACACGTTATCAATGTACTCAAGTAATATACAGAGATATTGCAGGTACAAGTACAGGAAGGGGATACAAGAGGATCATCAACAATAGAAGCTATGGTTTCACATGTTGAAAGTAGTTACAACAATGATATGACAGATGTTTCCATAACATGGAGTTCATTTCACTTAGCGTCATCTTATGTATTCATAAGGGTATATCTATTTAGTTCTTGTGATCCTCTGCTGTGACTCGCCTAAACCTGTGCTAATTATTTCCTATAAGGGAGACCATAAAGTACATGATTCTTTGGGTCTGGCTCACTTCACCTAGTATAATTTTTTTTTCCAAGTCCTTCCATTTCTTTACGAATGGGGCCTTGCAATTCTTTGTGATAGAGGCATAAAATTCCATTGTGTGTATGTACCACATTTTCCTGATCCATTCGTCAACTGAGGGGCATCTGGGTTGGTTCCATATTCTAGCTATCACAAATTGTGCTGCAATTAACATTGCTGTGCTGGTGGCTTTAGTGTGTTCTTGGTTGTGGTCTTTTGGGTAGATTCCTAAAAGTGGATTTTCTGGGTCATAAGGTAGCTCTATGTTTAGCATTCTTAGGATTCTCCATACCATATTCCAAAGTGACTGAACCAGTTTATATTCCCACCAATAATGAAGTAAGGTTCCCTTTTGGCCACATCCCCTCCAATATTTGTTATAGTTAGTTTTCTTGATATAGGACATTCTTACTGGTGTGAGATGGAATCTCAATGTTGTTTTGATTTGCATTCTATTATGGCCAGTGATGCTGAGTACTTTTTCAAACGTCTCTTGGCCATTATCCTTTCCTCATCAGAGAAGTCTCTTTTTAAGTCTTTAGCGCACTTGTTGATGGGCTATTGGTTCTTTGGGGTTGTGTTTTTTTTTTTTGAGGAATGTAATTTTTTCAGTTCTGCATATATTTAGATATGAGGCCTTTTCCGTTGTATTACTGGTGAAGATCTTTTCCCAGTCTGTGGGCTTTCTGTTTATCTTGCGAGCTTTCTCCTTTGCCCTGCAGATGCTCTGCAGGTTGATGCAGTCAGGACCAGAAAACAACAGCAGGGGAAACTGGGTGGCGTAGATGGGGAGAGCCAGACGGTGAGAGCTGGGACCACCACCACCAAATGAACTATTGTCACACTTCAGCACCCCAGCCCCAAAAAACCCACAGCAGCATGGGACACACACACAATCCAGGACCAGTAAGTTCCCCATTGCCCCCCCTCAATGGGAGATGAGATCTAGCAGAGACCCAAAACCTCTTGTTAGCTCATGACAAGGGGACAAAGAAGCTAGAGCTCCCTCCCTCCCCCTCCCTACCCCGAGGGAACAAAACAGCCCCATATCTGGCGGCTCTGGTACCCTACATCTCCTGGAAGGACACAGGAGCTAGCAGAGGCAGAGCAGCACCCAACAAAGTAATTGGGAAACAACTTCGACCAGCATCCCCCAAAGCCCCAGCTGGGGAGCCTGAATCTGCCGGCACCAGCTCCCCCAGCAGGGACCTGGGGACTGGTAGGCATTTGAATGCCATCTGAGGCACCCTGGTCCATGCGGACTTCTTGAATAACAGTCACAGGCTTGATGGTGTGCAATATCAACCCAGCAGGGACACCTGGGCCTGAGCACACACCCACCCTCACAGCGGAGGCACAGAGTTCGTGGGCACCGACCCAAGTCCAGATACTGGAACCTGCTGGGGGCCATGCATACCGCCCCCACAGTAGATTCGCAAGAGGGAACAAGCACCCTCCAACAACTTGGGGCAGTACACCCCCAAAAGAAGCACTAGAGTGCATACGGACATGACCCCAGAGGGCCACAGCCTGGGTCAGCGTGCTGCCCTCCAGCAGGAGGATCTCCTGCCCAAACCCCTGCAGGAGTGCACAAGTGGGCAAACTGCCCCCTGAGCAACAGCGCCCGCTCTGATAGGTACACTCCATACAGGTGGGCAGGACACCCCTCAACAATAACACCTGCTCTGACAGTAACATGCCGCACAGGTGGGCGAACCGCCCCTCAGTGGCAAGTCTCAATCTGAGAGGTGATCTCTCTTGACCCACAGCAACTAGTGGGAAAAGAATCAAAGAAGAGAAAAGCCTCCACACCATACTGAATCAGCGACCTGCAAACCCCCAAAAGGGGCACACAAGGGTCAGCATAACACAGTGGCAGAGCACCGTCCTGCAGAGAAAGATACAGAACTTACCCGCCCCCAAGTGCAGTGATGGTGACCACCTCAGCAACAACGGAGATGGTCATGCTCACTCATTGGGCAGTAAGGTTCAACAGCCAAACTCAAACCCAGAGCCAGGACACAAATCCCCATGGACAGACCTGCAGGAACCAGCACAAAACCAAGTCAAGGTTGCCACCTACAGGTGCAGATCTCCAGATGTGTAAATCACAAAGAAATATTACAAATTTCATGAAAGGTCAAGCCAATTCTTCAGCTCCAAAAAGTAGTACGACCGAGGAGGAGATGGAGAATAAAAAAAAATGAGACTAAGGTAGAAGAAATGATCAAAAGCCTCAGGACCGAATTCAGAAAACAGATACAGGAGCTTAGAATGGAAGTCTTGAAGGACCTTCAGGAATCCAAGAATGAACTGGAAGCAAAAATGAATACAGTCTACTCCACTGTTAATGAATACCTTAACATCCTGAGAAAGGAAATGCATGAAAAAATGGATTCAAAACACAACTTATTAAAAGAAGAAATCACCACAATGTGAGCTGATCTGGCAACCATACATAGCTTATTGGCATCGATGAGCACGACACTCGAAGCCACATCACAAAGATAGATCATATTGAATCCCAAATCTCTCTTTTGGATGACGATGCAGCTGAGAAGGACCAGAGATTACCACATTCCAAGAAACTGTCAAACTCCAGGGCAGACTAATCCAGGAGCTAGTGGACAAGGACAAGGGTTATTATCTACTTATAATTGGGATAGATGAAGGAGAGGAGTACCAGAGCCGAGTGATACAACATCAATTCAATAGAGTTATTGTAGAAAACTTCCCCAATCTCACAAGGGACTTCACCCAAATAACGGAAGCCTATAGGACGCCTGGCAGACCATACCCTAGGAAATCCTTGAATAGGCACATAATTATAAAGACCTCAGATCTCAAGAATAAAGAGAAAATTTTGAATGCAGCCAAAACGAAGAAAGAGCTATATTAGAATGGAAAAAAGATCAGAATGATGGAAGACCTCTCCACACAAACCTACAATGCATGAAGAGCCTGGAAGAACACAATCCAAGTCTTCCAGGCCAACAATTGCCAACACAGAATGAGATATCTAGCAAAATTAGAACTTAGCTTCAAGGGAAAAACCAGATCTTTCTATAATAAAGAGGATCTAAAGGAGTATGTGAATAAACAAACAGCCTTACAGCACATTCTAAGAGGGGAACCCAACCCAACAGAAAACGTACAGGACCCCCAGACAGAAACAGATAGAGACTACAATAGTCAGAGCCCAGAAGGAAAAGCAGCTCACTAAAGACAAGAAAAAAGGGAGAGGAAAAGAGCCTAACAGGAAAATGGAAGAGAAAGAAACACATTCATCCATGACCTCTTTGAATATAAATGGTATAAACTCTCCAATAAAGAGGAGCAGACTGACAGAGTGGATCAGTAAACCAAAAGTTGCTATCTGTTGTCTTCAAGAGACCCATCTTACAGCAATGGACAAAAAACAGGCTATGAATTAAAGGATGGAGCAAGATCTTCCAAGCATATGCACCTACCAAAATGGCCAAAGTAGCTATCCTGATTTCAGACAAGCTGGAATTCTCATTAAAATCAACTCAAAAAGATAAAGAAGGACACTACATTTGAATACATGGAAAAATCCAGAATCAAGACATCACTGTGATAAATTTACACTCACCGAACAAAAGAGGCCCGAAATTTGTCAAACAAATTCTCACAGAACTACAGAACAAGATAGACCCAAACACAATCATAGTGGGAGACTTTAATACTTCACTCTTTCCAAGAGACAGATCCAACACCCAGAGGATTAGCAAGGGAACTGAAGACCTAAGTAACACCATATCACAAATGGATCTGATAGATCTATACAAAGTCTTTCACCCTACAGAGTCCCAATACACATTCTTCTCAGCAGCCCATGGAACATACTCCAAAATAGATCATGTTATAGCCCACACAAAGAACCTCAGCAAACACAAGAGTATTGACATCATCCCATGTATTATATCTGATCACAGTGGAATCAAGGTAACCCTCAGTAACAAAGGATACCACTGAGGCTATACAAATACTTGGAGACTAAACCCCTCACTGCTATCTAACACTTGGATCACAGACCAAACTGAGGATGAAATTAATGAATACATAAGCCACAACGACAATGAAAATATGGGATGCAGCGAAGGCAGTGCTGAGAGGCAAGATCATTGCCCTCAGCACTCACATTAAAAGAATGGAAGCAGGGCAGGTAAATAACTTCAGGATGAAGTTCTGGAGAAACAAGAAATAATCGAATCTAAAATGACTAGGAGGAGAGAGATCACAAAGATTAAAGAAAAGATAAATCTGATTGAAAATAGAAAGACCATTCAACAAATAAATAAAACTGTAAGCTGGTTCTTTGAGAAAATAAATATAATTGAAAGACTTCTCTCAAGACTTACAAAAAGAAAGAAGAGAGACTCTCATCCATAAAATCAGGGACTCCACCGGAAAAATTACAACAAATATACACGATATTCAACAATCATAAGGAACTTTTTCCAGAACCTCTACTCATTAAAAAACAATACTTTTACAGAAATGGATCAATTCTTAGAAAAGTATAAACTGCCCAAACTGAATCAAGAAGAAATAAATCAACTAAATAAACCAATAACTTACAGCGAGATATAGGGGGTAATCAAGAGCCCCCCAACAAAGAAAAGCCCAGGCCCAGATGGATTCACCAATGAATTCTATAAAACCTTTAGTAAGGTGCTAATACCAATACTCTTCAAACTTTTCCGCGAAATAGAAACAGATGGAGAAATCCCAAACTCATCCTATGAAGCCAATATTATACTCATCCCCAAACCAGGCAAAGACCCAACAAAAAAAGAGAACTACAGACCAATATCACAAATAACACAGACACAAAGCTGCTCAATAAAATATTAGCTAACAGGATCAAGAAACTGATCAAGAAAATTATACATCATGACCAAGTAGGCTTCATCCCACAGAAACAAGGATGATTCAACATTCGTAAATCAATTAATGTAATTAACCACATAAACAGAGCTAAAACCAAGAATCACGTTGTTATCTCAGTCGATGCCCAAAAAGCCTTTGACAAAATACAACATCCATACTTGTTAAAAGCTCTGGGGAGAACAGGAATCGATGGAACATTCCTCAAAACAATAAAAGCCATATAAAACAGACCAACTGTTAATATCATATTAAATGGAGAGAAAATAAAACCACTACCCCTAAACTCAGGAACAAGAAAAGGATACCCACTCTCCCCAGTTCTTTTCAACATAGTACTGGAATCCCTAGCCATAGCAATAAGGCAAGAGGAGGGCATCAACGGGATCCACATTGGCAAAGAAGAAATCAACCTATCCCTATTTCCAGATGACATGATCTTATATCTGAAGAACCCCAAATACTCAGTCCCCAAACTCCTACACCTAATAAACCATTTTGGCAAAGTAGCAAGATACAAAATCAATCCACAAAAGTCAGCAGCTTTTCTGTACACCAGCAATGTAGAAGTAGGAAAGGATATTATGAAAAATCATACCATTTACAATAGCTAAAAAATAATAAATTACCTAGGGTCAACCTAACTAAAGACGTGAATGACGTATTTAATGAGAACTATAAAAATCTAAAAAGGGAAATCAAAGAGGACACAAGGAGATGGAAAGACCTCCCATGATCATGGGTAGGCAGAAACAATATAGTGAAAATGGCCATATTGCCCAAATTGTTATACAAATTCAATGCAATCCCCATCAAGATCCCAGCTACATTCTTCACTGAAATAGAGAAAGCAACCCATAACTTCATATGGAACAGCAAAAGGCCTAGAAGAGACAAACCAATTCTAGGCAAAAAAAAAAAAACAGTGCAGGAGGTAGCACAATACCAGATTTCAAGATCTATTGTAGAGCCATCATAACAAAAACAGCCTGGTTTTGGTATGAATACAGACCAATGGGATAGAATAGAAGACCCAGAAATAAAGCCACACTCTTACAGTCATCTGATATTCAACAAAGGAGCTAAAGACATACAATGGAAAAAACATAGCCTCTTCAACTACTGGTGCTGGGAAAACTGAAAACCCATATGTAGAAAACTCAAAGTAGACCCTAGCCTATTACAATGGACCAAGATCAACTGAAAATGGATCAAGGACCTCAACATCAGACCTGAATAGTTGAAACTACTGGACAGAATAGGAAAGACACTAGAACTTATAGGCACAGGACAGAACTTCCCGAATAGAGTCCCAGGGCACAACAGATAGGGAAGAGTCTCGACAAATGGGACTACTACAAAATAAAAAGTTTCTGCACAGCTAAAGACATGCCCACCAACCTACAAAGACAGCCAACAATATGGGAAAGGATCTTTACCAGCACAGCAAAAGACAAAGGCCTAATATCCATCATCTACAGAGAACTCAAAAAACTAACCCCCTCCAAGCCCAGTAAACCAATTATGAAAAAGGCAAAGGAGCTAAAGAGAGACTTCACAAGAGAAGAGATAAAAAAGGCAAAGAAACTTATGAGGAAATGTTCAACATCCCTGGCAGTAAAGGAAACGCAAATAAAAACAACCCTGAGATACCACCTTACTCCAGTTAGAATGACCTATACTCTGAATTCAGGCAACAACAAATGCTGGCGGGGATGTGGGGAAAGAGGAACCCTTCTCCATTGTTGGTGGGAGTGCAAATTAGTACAACTTTGGAGAACAGTATGGGGGTTCCTCAAAAAGCTCAACATAGACCTACCCTATGACCTAGCCATACCACTCCTAGGCATCCATCCTGAACAACAGGTCTCAGAATGTCAAAAAGACATCTGTACGTCCATGTTCATTACTGCACAATTCATAATAGCCAATACATGGGAACAACCCAGATGCCCCTCTACATACAAGTGGATCCAAAAAATGTGGTACCTATATACAATGGAATACTACATAGCGATTAGAAATGATGAAATATTGGTATTCACAGGGAAATGGTCAGAACTTGAGCAAATAATGTTGATTAAGACAACCCTAGAACACAGAAAACAAAGGGGCATGTAGAAGGAGGGGGAGACAGTAGAGACCATGTCTGCGAAACAAAAAACTTCTTGTCAGGCTGTATTTCCTACAGGTTTGGGTCAGCGACCTTACATTATGTAACTAAAACCAAACAACTACTAAACATAAAAATATCTATAATAGACCTCTCAGTGGATCACAATAGCTAAAAAGCTATGTATGTATGATCATATAAGACAAGGAAAGGCAAACTCTATTGTTAGACGTTATATTTAAAGTTCTAGGTGAATTTCCTTTGGTGTATGCCACGTGGCTTCTGTATATGTTTTTGATACACTGGGTATTATATATATATGTATATGTGTCTACCTGATCTAGGGAAGGGAAAGAAAAACAAGGGTGTAAGATATCACAAGAAATGTAAACACTGACCTATTATGTAACTGTATCCCTTTTGCACAACACCTTGTCAACAAAATTTAATTAATTAATAAGTTTTTTTAAAACACTCAGGGACCATGCCCAGGCCCTGATTTCAATCCCTAGACCAGTACAAAAATATAAGTAAATAAAACAAAAAATTAAATCCATGTAAGATCTATCTTTAGTCCATGGAACATACACCTACAAACGTCTCTGAAAAGTATCATGCTTTTCAAAATGAAAAGAAATGCTTCTTAAATTGTGATACAAGCTGTGAAGCCAAGGGCAGTAATAATTTTTGTCATCACTTCTACCAATAGTGATTGTTTATCTCCCTTACTGAAGAGGGAATGATCATTTTGTGAAGCTGACAGGCACTGTGATCTCACTCTAACTTTGAAGAAAGTTGGAAATAAAGAGTTTGGTTAAAAAAAAA
Source organism: Perognathus longimembris pacificus (assembly GCF_023159225.1). Classification (NCBI taxonomy): domain Eukaryota; kingdom Metazoa; phylum Chordata; class Mammalia; order Rodentia; family Heteromyidae; genus Perognathus; species Perognathus longimembris. The sequence continues at coordinate 50,277,985 of NC_063178.1, read as the reverse complement.
AAGCTAGGTGCAATGCCTATGCGCATCTACAAAATAATTATACAAAATAATATTTATCAAAATAAACTCCCAGAAATAGAAAGAAAACGAGAAGTATACATGGCTCACAAAAGTATACAAAGATTTCTAAAAATTATACAAAAATATACTAAACATCTTTGGCAGAAAGAAAATGCTATGCCAAATGACACTGAATTTTATCTAACTTCAGTGACAGTATCTAACTTCAAGAAGACTAATAACAAACACTGCTAAGAATGAAGAAAAAGAGCACTTACACACAAATCACAGTAATTTAATTTCATGGACACATTAGAGAAATCTGTATGTCTGTTCCACAAGATACATATTTTTGATATTATTCACAACTATTACATTGTGAGGCTCAGGCTCATTGCATGCATACATGTTCACATCTCAAGAAGACCTATCTCTATATATATGCTACCAAGAATCTATAAATTCAGTGATAAAATGCTATATAATAAAATGAATAGGCAGGTATAATAGACCACTATCAACCTCATCAGAAAGGGTTTTTTTTTCTCCTTCATTTTTAAATTTCTTATACTTCAAGTCCTTCCTATACACTGTGATAAGTATTGTGTGATAGCCAATGCATGACAATAGACAAGTGTACCATAATACACACCTAACACTGCAGGCATTTAGAGTGTGTTCACTGCCCTGAGGTAGCTGTCTTCTCCAGGGTCACTAAAGTCTGCATGGAATTTTGGCCTAATAGATTTTAACAAGCAGAAAACATAGACTAGCTTTCAATATTGATTAAGCCTTATGCTAAAGAGTAATTTCTTCCATCACTACATGTTTTCAGAGAAGTATATCAGGGGAATAACTTGATCTATGTTAGAAAGTTCAGTACACTTGACCTGTTAGAAGATCAAAGTGCAGAATGGAAATGTGCACCTCAATTTTGGCATGGACCTTGAATTTTTGAATGAAATTGCTGGTTTTGGGGGCTTCACTGCTTCCTTGGGAATTAGTAAATGGGTGTGTTTGTGGTAGGCTGTGCACATGGAATTCTTATTGAAACCTGCTTGAATCCACCAGTAATATCTGGTGGCTGTAATGGACATTGGGTGTATGAACTGATCCTGTGGATACAATGTACTAAGAACTTTGGTTGATAGTTCACTAACAGTTTTTTTTTCTGGCCATTTCCATGAATCCTCTGATGCAATCCATTTGCTTCATCCCAAATAGCTTTCATGCAAAAATTTTTGGACACAGATGTGGAACCAAGTACATCAAAAATAACTTCGTCCCCAGGGCCTCACTGTCTGTGATGTGACAGAAATCACAGAACCTGCGATGAAGAAGGAGAATGGCAAACACGTTTTCCAAATAATATTTTTCTCCTGGATGCAAGGCCTCAGATGCAGAGCCTCAGGGATGGGTTTTACACATTGTCGCTGGGGATTCACAAGAGGATACAAGGAAAGATGGACAACAGTGTATCTCTCTGACACTAAAAACTCACTTGTGCACCTGTACAAAGATATATGACTGTACATACTGGACACTGTGGATCTCACTTCCAGCCAGAATTTCAGCTTGGCAGATGCTTCAGGAATGTGCCCTTTGATTTTCATACTCATTTTTCTCCAGTTTCCCCTCTCTGTCAATTCCTTAGCCAGTACTAACTGCTTTTCCACCATGAAGCAGCGAACACACATGGATGGAGATGTGATGATTGTTGGGTTTTTCCCTCTCTACACTTTGGGAACAGATCGCAGTAACAGTGATGCTTCCAAATATGAAGACAAGCCGTAAGTAACACCTCATCTTATTTCCATGTCCTGTTTTGTTCTCAGGATTTTAAATCACTGAGGGAAAGCTAGATGCACAGTAAATGAATGCTCTCTGTTTCCTCTTCCCTGGCCTCCTATACCTCCCATCAGCAGAACTGAACGCACAAATGGTATTATTTCCTTTTTGTAGTACTGTTGTGAACTTTTCACAAAAACTTTATCAACATATCTTCTTTCTTGTGTTCAGATTAAGTACTCCATATGTGTATGTTCAATTAGATTTTCTTTTTTTTAAGTTTTTATTATCAAACTGATGCACAGAGAGGTTACAGTTTCATATGTTAGGCATTGGATACATTTCTTGCACTGTTTGTTACCTTGTCCCTCATACCCCCCTTCCCCCTCCCCCCAACCCTTTCCCCCCCTGAGGTGTTCAGTTCACTTACACCAAACATTTTTGCATGTATTGCTTTTGTAGTTGTTTCCCTTTTTTTACCCTGTATCTCTCAATTTTGGCATTCCCTTTCAATTTCCTAGTTGTAATACCAGTATACACTGTTTCCAATATACTCAGATAAGATTACAGAGATAGTGTAGGTACAACCACTGGAAGGTGATACAAGAACATCATCAATAATAGAAGCTACAGATACACATAGGACGTTGAAAGTAGTTACAACTGTGATATAACAATCATTTCCATAACATGGAGTTCATTTCACTTAGCATCATCATATGTGATCGTAAGGGTATAGCTATTGGGCTCTTGTGATCCTCTACTGTGACTTACCTAAACCTGTGCTAATTATTCCCAATAAGGGAGACCATAGAGTCCATGTTTCTTTGGGTCTGTCTCACTTCACTTAGTATAATTTTTTCCAAGTCCTTCCATTTCCTTACAAGTGGGGCAATGTCATTCTTTCTGATAGAGGCATAAAATTCCATTGTGTATATGTACCACATTTTCCTGATCCATTCGTCTACTGAGGGGCATCTGGGTTGGTTCCAGATTCTCGCTATGACAAATTGCGCTGCAATGAACATTGTTGTGCTGGTGGCTTTACTATGATTTTGTTTGTGGTTCAATTAGATTTTCTTTAAGCTCACAATTTTCTCATCCTTAGAAGACATGGTAAGCTTCCAATATGAAATTTCACATATGCAAACACTTCTTTTTAATCACTTTATCCTATCATTTGGATTTCCATCCTTCCTGTATTGTTTTCTTTTGAAAACAGCAAGTTCTAATTTACACACACACACACACACACACACACACACACACACACACCTTTACAGTCACAGACATGTCAGATAGGAAGAAAGTTACTTTGGTTTTTTTTTTTTTTTGAGTTTTTATTATAAAACTGATGTACAGAGAGGTTACAGTTTCATACGTTAGGCATTGGATACATTTCTTGTACTGTTTGTTACCTTTTCCCTCATATCCCCCCTCCCCCTTTCCCCCCCCCGAGGTGTTCAGTTCACTTACACCAAACAGTTTTGCAAGTATTGCTTTTGTAGTTGTTTGTCTTTTTTTACCCTGTGTCTCTCAATTTTGGTATTCCCTTTCAATTACCTACTTCTAATACCAGTATACACATTATGCTGCTATGAACATTGTTGTGCTGGTGGCTTTAGTGTGTTCTTGTTTGTGGTCTATTAGGTAGATGCCCAATAGTGAAGCTTCTGGGTCAAAGAGGAGCTCTATGTTTAGCCTTCTGAGGAATCCCAATACCACTTTCCAGAGTGGCTGAACAAATTTACATTCCCACCAACAATAAAGTAAGGTTCCCTTTTGGCCACATCCCCTCCAACATTTGTTATTGTTAGTTTTCTTGATAGGGGACATTCTTACTGGGGTGAGGTACAATCTCTATGTTGTTTTGATTTTCATTTCTTTTATGGCCAGTGAGGTAGAGCACTTTTTCATGTGTCTCTTGGCAATTCTCATTTCCACATCAGAGAAGTCTCTTTTTAAGACTTTAGCCCACTTGTTGAGGGTGCTGTTGGTTCTTTGAGGGTTTTTTTTCCCTTATTTATTGACAAAGTGATGTACAGAGAGGTTACAGTTTCATATGTTAGGCCTTGGATACATTTCTTGTACTGTTTTGGAGGAATTTAAATAATTTAGTTGTGCATATATTTTAGATATGAGGTATTTGTCTGTTGTATGGCCGGTAAAGATCTTTTCCCAGTCTGTGGGCTTTCTTTTTATCTTGCAAGCTATGTCCTTTGTCCTGCAGATGCTCTGCAGTTTGATGCAGTCACATTTGTCCATCCTTTCTTTGATTTGTAGCGTTTCTGGTTCTTTGTTAAGGAAGTTCTGTCCTGTGCCAAGGAGCCCAAGTATTTCTCCTACTCCTTCCTTTAGTGTTTTCAGGGTATCTGTTTTAATTTTGAGGTCTTTGATCAATTTGGAATTGATTTTGGTGCAGGGTGATATAAAAGGATCTACTTTTAGTTTGTTGCAGGTGTTGAACCACTTGTGCCAGCACCATTTGTTAAAGAGGCTATCTTTCTTCCATCCTATTTTTTAGCTCCTTTACCAATGATTAAGTAAGCATATTCTGTGTGTTCATTTGTGGGTCTTCAATTCTGTTCCATTGGTCTTCAGGCCTGTTCTGGTGCCAATACCAAGGTGCTTTTCTTACTATAGCTTTATAATACAGTTTGAAGTTCAGTATTGTAATTCCTCCACCACTGTTCTTTCTGCTTAGGAATATTTTTGCTCTTCTGGGTCTTTTATTGTTCCATATGAATTTCTGGATTGCTTCCTCTATTTCATTAAAAATGGTTTTGGGATATTAATGGGTATGGCATTGAATTTGTATATAGCTGTTGGCATATGGGCATTTTGACTATATTAATCCTCCCAATCCAGGAGCATGGGAGGTTTTTCCATTTCCTTAGTTCTGTCTTAATTTTGTTTTTCATGTTTTTAAAGTTCTTATCATAGAGGTCTTTCACTACTTTGGTTAAGGTTATTCCTAAGTACTTTATGTTTTTTGAGGCTATTGCAAAAGGAGTTGCTTTCCTGATTTCAGCCTCAGTCTTTGGTTCATTAGCACATAGAAATGCTGTGATTTTTGAGGGTTTATTTTATATCCTGCTACATTGCCAAAGTTTTGATCAGCTTAAAATAATCATACATCATGATCAAACTGCATTCATCCCACGGATGCAATGTTGCTTCAATATGCGCAGTAAATTAATGTAATCCACCATATCAACTGGAGCAAGGTAAAGAATCGCATGGCTATATCTCTAGATGCAGAAAAGGCATTCTATAAAATCCAGCACCCATTTATGATAAAAGCCCTGGAAAAATTGGGATTCCATGGAACACTCCTCAGTATAATAAAGGCAGTCTATGACAAACAGCAAGCATAATTCTTAATGGTGAAACACTAAAGCCATTCCCTTTAAAATCATGAGCTAGACAGGGATGTCTGCTCTCTCTACTCCTTCTTCCACATAGTACTAAAATTCCTAGCCATAGCAATTGGGCAAGAAAAAACATAAAGGGGATCCATATAGGAAAAGATGAAGGTAAACTTTCTCTCTTCACAGATGACATGATCCTATACCTAAAGAACCCCATAGACTGTACTCCCAAGCTACTAGATTAACGTATATCTATAGGTGATTCAGTCTGCATTATTTTGTAGAACTGTTGTAAAAATAAGGAATCTCTAAAACCATTATTAACTCAAGTAAAAGTGGAAAAATTTTCTTTTCACATACTGTGTCCCACAGTTAATCCTTACAATACTAGAGTTGTGTGAACTATTCTTTGTTACAAATGAGCAAATAACTTCTCAGAGGAATAAAATGTTGATTTAAAGTCATAGGGGTCATGGCTTATGGAACTGGAATTTGAGCCCATATTTCTTTGACTTCAGAGACCTTGTTCTCACCATCAAGCTATCCTGTAATGCCTGTTACTAAAAGAAACAATCAAAAACAACGATATAATGTTCAACTGAAGGGCAGAGTTAGTTTTGCATTAATTTTTTAATTAGTGAATTGGGCTTTTTCTATGTGTTTTCTTTCCATTTATTCCATGAGAGGATTTTGTGAACAAGAGATAGCACAGCATGGTGTTCTGTACTGCTACCTGGAGTTTTCCTAAGTCCAGGCAAGCTTTTAATTCCAAGATCATGTTAGCCCATAGTTGAACTTAAAATAAGCCCAGTGCCAGTGGCTTACATGTACAATCATAGATACTCAAGAGGCTGAGACAGGAGGATCACAGTTGGAAGCCAGCCCAGGCAAGAGAGTCTTTGGGACTCTTATCTCCATTTAACCACCAAAAAGCCAGATTTGGAGCTGTGGCTCAAGTGATAGAATGTTAGTCTTGAGCAAATATGCTCAGGGACACCCAGGCTCTAAGTTCTAGCTTTTGGACTGGCTCCAAAGGAAAACTACAACAACAGCAAAAAGATCAACTTAAAAGAAATAGAATAAAAATCCAGCCTGATGCACATGGCTAAGGATCTATTGTCCTTGATACTCCCATTCTTAGATGGCAGCTAATCTATTTATATGTTCAGAGAGGCAAATATTCTCAGAAGTCAATATTGACATTTTGAAAGAGTCTTCTCTGCTTAGTTTTCATGAATGGAAAAACTTTAATTAAAAAATTCTAGTAGCAAGCTTGTGATGGCATTTAGTAATAGTCCACATTTCAACTAAATCCACTTCTTCATATTTAATAAGAAATGTAAATATAGTATTGACCCCCTAAAAAGAAAAGAAATATAAATGAATATACTAGATTAGTATTGTAGGAAATATAGCATGATTCCTTAGTCAAAACTTCTGTACAGCTTCTGAACTCCATTAGAGTTTCTCATGTAAACATATGCATTTGTATATTTGTGAGTGTGTGAGTATTGATGCAAGGGCATATGCCAGTGGAGGTATCCAGTTAATTTTCTTCTCTGTGGTTCTCAATATTCTCCATAGCTCTGTTCTCTGTAGGGTACCACTGTTCTTTGGGGAAAAGCAAGTTTAGTTCTGTGGGCCTCTGTTCACAATGTTTTCTTTAAAGACATCTTATATAATACATGTGACCAATTTGTTAGTATTGAATTCACATCCTCCTGCCCAAGTGAGGGTTAACAGATTCTTATATTTTCTCTTTAAGGCACTTTGCATCCTTCCTGCACTTAGAAGTATCAGACTGCACCTCAGCACTACAATAAATTGAACACATTTCAGTGGTGAACTCACCAACAAAAAGGCACAAGAAATACAAAAACGCATGACCCTATACCACAAAAAAAGACAGTACAAAAGTGAAGCAGTGAGGCAGAATCTTACCTTTTTTCCACCTGATGTTGGGAATGTATATGTTGGTTAACTCATATTTTTCATTGCTCTCTGTAAGTCTAAAAATGAAAAATGCAAAATCGCATGAGTATTCATCTTGCAATTATATATTTGTGTTAGTATGTGGGTGAATCCACAAATGTGAAATTGATAAATGAGGAAAAACTTGCATACATGTATTTCTGCATACACATGTGCATATGCACATGTGCATGTGTGTTTATAGGAATGTATTAAGATATTGTTGAATTATGGTTAATATTTTATTTTTCTATCAATATTATCTAAGGAAGCATTATTAAAATGAAGTTAGACCTGATTACAATAGCATTGTTTAGATGCAGTCTGAGGGAATTAACTCATTCCTTCCAATTTTTTACTAACAAACCCCAGCATATCACCTTACTTGTTTAATACATTACATGTCTTTGATTTAATTTTTATTCATATACTAATTTTATGTAATTGTCTAAGATGATTTATTCAACCCAGTCTTTGAGGCAGTTTTGAAATGGCATTCCTAGGATGAAAAGGTAACTGTTTTGTAAGAATTTGTGATCAAATCAAATAGGCCTCCAATCATCTTTCTTTTCTCTTATACTTGTCACATATCTAGTCCAATTCAAGCTAAAAGGCCAGAACAAATATTGCTGTACGTTGTGTATTCAGCATCTATCTGTATGTCACCTTAGACAGCCTGCCATAGATGATGCACTCACCCATGAACCTTTGGGGATCCTCGAGGTTTGCCAACATACAGGTAGTGACCTTGACCTCATGGAGCACCCATTACATTCTGGCCCTGCACTCCAGGCCCCATGGATACAGAGGAGTTCCCTTGGAAATGTCAATGCTGTAAGTATGCACCAATTATCAATTATAGTCATGCTATAAGGACAGTGGCATGGGAAGAGTTGTTCTGTGAAAAACCTCAGAATGTGAACTTGAACATCATGTTCAGACAAAACTAATGCCTGCAATTCATTTCAATGGTACTACACTTGAAGGGCAAGTCAATCCCTTTTAATCTTAAATGAAAACAAGGTAACTATCGTTAAAAGAGGGAATTAGAGCTTAAGGGCCTACAGTACTATTTCCTCTCATTTTACAGAAAAGTCAACTGAGACTCAAGATTAAGAATCAGCTCCCCCTGGCCTTTTACCCAGAAAGAGCATTCCATTTGGGATTGAGAGCACAGATTGCAGATAGACTAGCTAGTTTCTAAACTGGCTTATAATCCTAGATCTGCCACTTGTGATCTTAACAAAGATTGTTTCAGTTCTCTTTAACCCCTTTTCCCTTTGTGAATCAGAGGTAGTACTAGTATCTACCTCATGGGATTGTTGAAAAAAACAAGTGAACACTATCTCATTAATAAATGTGAAGTGTTCTGAATAATTACTAAGCAAGTGGCAACCGTCTATTGGGTAAGACTTTCAGAATTTTCCTAATGCTCTTTTTCTTCTCTTTAAAAATTGTTTTTCTTCTGTGGACCCAAAGTGCATCTCATATATGCAAGTTGTGCCTAAGTGGCATAAATATTTTGTCAAATATTTTGAGCTAGGGTGTAGCTCAATTGCTCTAGTCTAACAGGTGAGAGGCTTTGGGTTTCATACTAGTATGGCACACACATGCATGTGGGTATAAGCGGAAACACATTTAAAGAATATGTGTGTTTGAGCACATTAGAAGTAACTAGTATGCAAATGTCCTTTTAGACACACAATTATTATCATTAAAGGTGTGATCTAGTACCTCCCTACATTGAGAAAGATGCAGCTAATTGATTCCCTTTGTCAGCAAATGAATATTGCCAAACTTGTCAATTTAAAATAGCAAATAACTGCTGAGCTATCATTCCTGACTTTTGAAACTACTTTAATATCAAATTAATACTCGATTAAGATCAAAGCTTTTGGGCTGAGAATATGGCCTAGTGGCAAGAGCGCTTGCCTCCTACACATGAAGCTCTGGTTTCGATTCCCCAGCACCACATATATGGAAAACGGCCAGAAGGGGTGCTGTGGCTCAGGTGGCAGAGTGCTAGCCTTGACCGGGAAGAAGCCAGGGATGGTGCTCAGGCCCTGAGTCCAAGGCCCAGGACTGGCCAAAAAAAAAAAAAAAAAAAAAAAAGATCAAAGCTTTTGAAAACTATTTAATGTCTCAACTTGCTTTCTGTAAAGTTTTGTTAGAAAAATTCATGTTTGGTTATTTGTTCCTATTTCTCTTAGAGTTTATAGTTGAAAACCCATGGGATGATGACTTGATTCTTAAACTTTTATCTGGGCTTTCTAAACCAGTGAGTTCTTACCCAAATGCTTTTGAACACCAGTATAGACTTCCAGCCATCAAGCCCAAGACTGAATTCCAATTGGATGAGAATTAAAATGGAGAATATAGTTTTGAAGTCTTATTTGCTTGTGCAAAATTAATGTGTATATGAGATGGTAAAAATAATATATCCTGGAACACATAGCGAAACCAGTTAAACCAGAAGGAAGTGTGGTATTTAGTAAATACTAACATACTGTGGGTTTTTATTTGTGACAAGTCTGTTCTAGTTATGTAAAGAGTCAACATTCCAGGCTCTAGTGGCTCATGTCTGTAATCCTTGCTACTCAGGAGGCTGAGATCTGAAAATTGTGATTCAAAGCCAGCCCAGGCATCAAATCCAGGGAGACTCTTATCTCCAATTAATTACCAGAAAAGTCAGAAGTGGCACTGTGGCTCAAGTGGTAAAGAACTATCTCTGTGCAACAAAAAAGCTCAAGGACAGTGCACAGACCCTGAATTAAAGCCCGAGGATCAGCACTCCCCTCTGCCCTTCCCCAAAAAAGGTAACCACAGGGCAACTAGATGTAGATTGCACAGAACTTTGTCCTTTGTTGTAAAAACATATACATTGTCCCAAAACATTATTGACTCTTTATAACAGATTTTTTACATGTTGTTACTGACATCTCAAGAGTCATACAATGCAGAAAGCATGGGTACCCTTTCTTATTTTTTTAATTTAATTTTATTGCCAAGGTGCTGTACAGAGGGGTTACTGTTAGATACGTAGGGTAATGAGGAAATTGTTGTCAATCTTGTCACCCCCACGCTCATTTTTCTCCCACTTTCTCTCCTCCCCCAACAGTGGTACCCTTTGTAAAATGTGAAAACCTTGCTGAGAAGGAGACACATGCCCATGGCCACACAGCTCAGTGTTCTGAGACATCAGAGCTGCACTTGCACCTCTGTGCCAGAAATTTGCTAAGAGGCCTCTTTGGTGCCAGGATTTTTTTTTCACTTTTCGTCTAGACCTTTCCCAATGTATTATATCTACTTTTGTTTATTAGAGCACTTGAACACCAAGAAAAATTTTACAGATTATTCATTGTGCTATAGTCATTAATAATTCAAACATTTTTGTCATTTTAACACCTGTCTTCCAAGGTTCTTTGCTAGTCACATCAATTATCTTCTTGGAGAAAGAGCTTTTGCCCATAGCTATAAAGCTACCCTTGGAGATGAGAATGGGGCTAAAAATCAGCAGAAATATGTTTTAAAGGTAAATGATCTGAGTAGGTTATTATTTCAGCGATATAGAATTAAATTTCATAGCAAAAGGTATTTGCCTTTTTTCCCTTTAAACTGTGTTTTCATTGAGATCTGAAGTGAACAATTACATAAGAGCTATCCTGGGAAGTCTCAGAATTGCCTTGCCACTAAAATAATCTTGTAGTAGTAAGCCTCATGTTGCAAAACAGTTCATAGTTTGTCTTCATTTTCTACACCATGTCCTTCATTGGGATGGATGGACATTGTTTTCTTGATATTCTTTCCACAATGTGAGATGCGATATGAATACCATTATCTGATCTGTATTGCAGGTCCAGAAGCCTTCCAACCCCTGGGAATTCTAGCTTGGGACCCAGCTAGAGAGACTGAAGCCAACCATGGAATCCATGTTTATCAAATTCTCTTCTGCCCACTTATCCCAACTCAGGATACCATTTTCATTGTTTCTAGAATGCCATTGTTCTCTATAAAAATACCCCTGAAAACGTGAGGTCCCAGTGTCTTGTCATCTCTTTTACTATGAAATGCTCCACATGACTGAGCAAGTTCACAGCGGTGAGATCATTCATGAAGACTTTAAGCCAGAAAATTTCATCCAGGGAAACAGGCAAGTGCAATGAGACAGGCCTCTTTCACACTTCTCTAGTAGCTTTTTCAGTTTGTACTAATGCATCTTGGTCCTTGTTTTTGTTTAATCTAGATTTTTGGAACATAATGATGATGATTTAGTTGCTGTCTTGGTGCTGATTGACCTGGGGCAGAGTATAGATATGAGACTTTTTCCAAAAGAAACAACATTTAAGGCCAAGTGTGGAACTTCTAGTTTTCAGTATACAGAAATGCTCAGTAACAAGCCATGAAACTACCAGGTATGGGAGTAAAAGAAGAGCTTGAAAACATGTTCCTATAGCTCTCCCATTAGATGTTCTAAGTGAAATTGGAGTTCTATTTAGTGTGAACTGGTGATTTGAACAGATGAAGGAAAGGTCTGTGAAACCTTCAAAAGGAAGTCATGCTTCCAGGATCCAGCTTGATCTGTAGATGAGAGCAGCTTGGTGTCCTTTTGGGGCCAGGATTAGCCGGGAGACCCAGCCTACTGACCTTAGGCAGAATTGAGTTGGTGCTGCATGCCCCTTGCTATTCTCACAGGCAAGAAGGTGGAACTGATGGCTATAGATGGTGCCACCAGATGTCTTTCCAGATTAGTGCATACAAAAGATTGCTGGAAATGGATTACTGTTATCCTAAAGGAATGCTTCAGAACTTCCATCATGGGTAGCCACCAAGTAAAGAGAATACTGATGAGGACAAATGTAAAGTTTGACGCTAGGGTAAGCAAATCTGCTACCCAGGATCCATGTGGGTCGAAACTATGGCTTTTCAGAAGCCATAGTTAGAATGGGCCAGGATGGGAATCTGGATTCTATACTGTGACTGCCAGTGGGGTCTCCAGCTGCATGCATGCTATTAATCTAGTATCTCCTCAGGCCTAGAGGGGGACTGTCAGTCTGTTATTCCACAGACTTGGGGCACAATGGAGGGTTCTTTTCAGTTATAAACACATTGTATACCCAGAGGCCCTGGAGCAGTCAGAAAATAACTACCACAATCCCAGGGGAGGGAGTTGGAACTCCCAAGATGAGGGATTCGACAGTTGTATTTGCCACATGTAACAGAATAAAAGACTTGGGAATAACATTAGGTACAGAAGTACATAGCTTTGGCAGGGACCACCTTGGGAGGCAAGGCCATTGCTCTCCCATGTTAGCTTCAGGCAGGGCCTAGACAGGCAGTGGGGCAGCTCAGCACATTTCAGAAAATCCTTTAAGCCCCATGGTTATATAGCTTAGCACCCAAGTTAAAGTCACATCTTTATAGGCTTTATAGAAACAGGCAGGCAGGCAGGCAATCAGGCAGGCGGGAAGGCGGGAAGGCAGGAAGGCAGAAGATAGACCTAAGCCTAGGTGTCTAGTGGTGCTGGTGTCATTCTGGGTGTTCCAGGTGGGGGCTGGCTGTGGGTTCCGACCTATGTTGTGCCTTGCGAGCCATGGGGATGTGGAGTCTGGAGATTTCTTTCCACACTCTGTCTCAGGAGCTCAGAGCTGGCCAGCAAGCATGTCAACTAGGAGAATTCACTTCATAGAAGGCGATTGCCGTCCTCCCCCTGCTATAACTTTATTCTTTTGCCAAATGAATGGGTGAACTTCCCTTGTGCATATATATATATATACATATATATACATATATATATCAGTATATTTTTTGTTGTCGTTTTTGTTTCTTTATTTGTTTTGTTCTTTTTCTAGAGCTGAAGATAGAACTCTGGGGCTTGCACTTTCCAGGCAGGCACCTTTCTGCTGAGTTAATCCCCCACCCCTCATTTTTGTTTTTAATGGAATGGGGTGCTTGGCATGTCTGAGCCCCAGGCTCTGCAACTCTACCCCTCCTGTGATGCCTAGTTACTATCTATCCTTCCTCCAACTGAAGAATTGTTGTCTCTCTCTCTCTCTCTCTCTCTCTCTCTCTCTCTCTCAGAGATAGAGACAATTTGGGGGGGGGCAGTGATTTCCAGGTAAGGGCATTATGCAGCCTGCCATGAAACAGACCCTTAGAACTGAGATAAGGAAGGCAGGGGCCCAGGTTCCCCTCCCTCCCTTCAGGAAGGCATGCATTCTGTCAGACAAATATTAATTACTGGGGGTTGAGGGGATGAGAAATGCATCCCTCTGGAATGAAGGAATGCATTCTGTTGACTCTCTTTGAAGCAAAGATGGCACTTCTTTGTCAAGTTATCTTTTTGTTTGTTTGTTTTGTTTTGTTTTTTGTTTTGCCAGGCTAGGGGCTTGAACTCAGGGCCTGGCCACTGTACCTGGCTTGTTTTTGCTCAGCTAGCCCTCTACTGCTTGAGCCACAGTGCCACTTCTGGCTTTTTCTATATATGTGGTGCTGAGGAATCAATCCCAGGTCTTCATGTATACAACGACAGCACTCAATCACTAGGCCATATTCCCAGCCACAAGTTATCTTGTCTCATTTCTCCCCAACTGACATTGTTCCTTTATTAAGTGAAGTAAGTCCATGAATGAATATCTGCTATAGTGGCTGTAAGCTTACCACATCTCAATTTCACTAATCTACTCAGTGGCTACATTTCTCCAAAAAGGACTTTATGCCCATAATTTAATTGCTAATTAATTATTTTTCCCCAGTCATGGGGCTTGAACTCTCGGGCACTGTCCCTGAGCTTATTTTGCTCAAGGCTAGCTCTCTACCACTTTAGCCACAGTGCTACTTCTGCCTTTTTCTGTGTAAGTGCTACTGAGGAATCAAACCCAAGGCTTCATGCATGCTAGGCAAGCACTCTACCACTAAGCCACATACCCAGACCCCTTTCTTCCTTTCTGTCTCACTGTTTGGCCCCTCCTGTCCCACACCTGCCCATCAAACAAATTGCTTGTAGATCCCAGAATTGTGTGTGTGTGTGTGTTTGTGGCATGTGTGTGTTTGTGTGTGTGTGTGCACACAGATGCCAGAACTGGGGTTTGAAGCCAAAGGCTCGTCATTCTCCCTTAGCTTTTTCCCTCAAGGCTGGTGCTTTGCCAGTTGAACCACAGCTCCACATCTTGGCCTATTTGCTGGTTCCTGGGAGATAAGAGAGAAGGGCAGAATTTCCTGCACCATCTTGCTTTGAAGCACACTCAGACCCTAGCCACCTGGGGAGCTTGGATGACAGGCTTGAGCCACTGACACCCAGTTTAGATCCTTATTATTGTTGCTATTGTCCATTTTTTCCCTAATGTGAGCGAACCAAAAATCTTGACTAGAGTTCTGTTGTGTTTTTTTTAGGCTGGTTGTGGGACTTTGACTCAGGGCATCAATGCTGTCCATTAGCTCTTTCACTCAAGGCTAGCACTCTACCACTTTGAGCCACAGTTCCACTTCTAGTTTCCTGGTGGTTCATTGGAGACAAAGTTCTCACAGACGTTTTTGTCCAGGCTGACTTTGAATTGTGCTCTTCAGCTCTCAGCCTTCTGAGTGGCTAGGATCACATGCATGAGGTAGAATAAATTTTGAGCCCTAGTGTCAAGTGTAAGCAGGATATGAGGTGTGGAGAGGCAGGGAAAGCTCTTACTGCACTATGAAAACCAAGAAAAACTTAGCCCTCTCACATGGCACACTGTGGCAAATTTCCTCCCTATTCCTACATTGATCACACATAGCCAAATAAGCCTTGGACCAGAGATGAATAGACTCCATTTTCTTTCTTTTTCTAGGATTGAGGGAGGAAATCAGTTAGCAAAAAGCAGCCCCTTGGAGAATAGAAGAACTTGGCAGTGAGGCAGCTGACTTAACTAAAGGAATGTGACAGGCAAATACAGTTGATTTTATTCTTGTGAAACAACAAACAAAAACAAAAATCATATCCTTGTGCTGATCAAATAGCACACACAAAAGACTATCTTAAAGGAAGAGGATACAGAGCTAGGTGCTGATGGCTCACACCTGTTATCCTAGCTATGCAAGAGGCTGAGGATCTGAGAATCTCCTCAAGATCCTCAAGACCTGAGGATCATGGTTCAAGGCCAGTATTGACAAGAAAGTCCTTGAGGCTCCTTATCCCCAATGAACCACCAAAAAAAGCTATACATGGAGCAGTGGCCCAAAGTGGTAAAGTGCTGGCCTTGAGGGGAGAAAAAAAAGAGCTCAGGGATAGCACCCAGACCCTGAGTTCAATTCCCAGGACTAGCATCAAAAATAAAGTTTTATATGAGACCCGTGTAAATCCTGTGGCCAGCCCAGTCAGTGCCCATTACAGGAGCGAGTCCCAGGAATTTGAAATGGGTTATCTTCTTTAGGAAATCACCACCACCCTACTTTTTTTCTCAGTCATGGGACTTGAACTTAGGGCCCGGGGACTGTCCCTGAGATATTTTGTACAAGGCTTGCACTCTACCACTTGAGCCACAGCCCAACATCAGGTTTTCTGGTGGTTTGCTGGAGATGAGTCTTACCAACTTTTCTTCCTCCAGCTGGACTTGAACCATGATCCTCCAGATCTCAGCCTCCTGAGTATCTTGGATGACAAGTGGGAGCCATCAAGTGCCTGGCAGGGAGGCCCATTTGAGAAGGAGATTTTTGCCTGTTCAGAGGCTGTGGTTAGATGAGTGCAAAATGTTCTTGGGACAGGAGCCCCTTATCAGGAAGTGGGTGCTGAATTCCATCTGTCATAAAGATGAGTGTGCCCAGCTTGAACAACTCATTAATGATGGCCTAAAGATATAGGATCTACCTAGCTTTGAATATTTATATTTCCAGTATGCCTACTTCTGCACCTCCCACCCACAGTACTGAGTTTTGAACTTAGAACCACACATGCTGGGCAGATGTTCAGCTGATGAGTTAGCAACTCTAGCCCCTCAACTGTTTTATATTTTTTATTTTCATTATTACTTTCTGTGCTGGTCGTGAAGCTTGAACTCTGGGGCCTGGGTGCTGACCTTGAGCTTTTGCACTCAAGGCTAGTGCTCTACTGCTTTGAGCCACAACTCCATTTCTAACTTTAGTTGTGGTTCATCAGAGATTAGAGTCTCATGGACTTTCCTGCCTGGGGCTGGCTTTGAGCCACCATCCTTGTCCAGACCTCAGTTTCTAGAATACCTAGGATGACAGGTGTGGTGGGCCACTGGGGCCAGTTTATGTAGGTCTTAAGATTGCTTTTCTCTCCATGATGACATGGGCCAAATCACAGCTACTTTGCTCTGTAGCCTGGGCAGACAGAAAGCTACCTCTTGTTCACAGACACATTCAAATCTATCCTTTCCCCCATTTCACAGTTAATTCAGAGTTGTGGCTGAAGCTGGCTCTGATGCCCAAAGAATTCCATCAAACATCATCCATCTTTCTCAGGACTAAGGATCTAGAATGTGCCTGGTTACTGGAATGGAAAACTGACCTACCCTGGGTCAGCCAAACTTTGTGTCTTTGTATCCAGATCCTAGGACCTACTGATTGATGTGACTCCAAGAATTGAGTCAAGAGGCCTGGAGGGAGATGACTTATGGACCAGAGCAGCCGAGCTGCAGCCAAATGGGATGGTTGCCTCCCAAGGAAGGGTACTGCCCTAGCCTGTGTCCTGCAAGGGTTAACAGGATGTCTCTAGGAAACAGCCATGTGTCTCACATTCAAGCTCATTGGACAGCCTAGGGGTGGGGGGCACATGAATCAGTTTCCAGAACCAACCCAGAGGCTCTGGGAAGCCTGCCTGAGATTTTCAGTTATCCTTTAGTCACGTTGATTGGATGCCCACTCCTGCACCTGCCTCCTGGGTACCATCTGCTAATGAAAACTGTTAAAGTACAATTCCTCCTGGGGCAGTGGGCTGGAACCAAGGCAAAGTTTACTCCATGATCTCTCAGGCATGTGTGGGTTCTAAAATTGACACCACAGATATTCCTAGAAGAGAGACCAGATAAAGAATTAAAATTTCCTGTTTTTTATTGCATAGTAAGATGACTAGCGCTAACCATAATATCCTGTGTATTTCAAAAGTTAGGTAAAAGGATGTTGAGTGCTTTAATCACAGAGGAATATGGTGGCCAGGTACAGTGGTATGCACCTGCAACCCTGGCTACACAGTTTTTATAGGTAAGGGAATTGCTTTCAGTCCAAACATGTGACTCTGAGATATAAGTAAAGCAAAAAGGGCTGGAGCTGGTAGAGTGCTAGCCTACCAAAGAAGAGGCCCTGAGTTGTGTGTGTGTGTGTGTGTGTGTGTGTGTGTGTGTGTGAGAGAGAGAGAGAGAGAGAGAGAGTGAGAGAGAGAGAGAGAGTTTTAGAGAGAGAATGTTTGAGAGGCAGCTATGTTTAATGGGATAGAACCATCATTCACCTCATTATACATGCTAATTAAAAATAATTTAAGGGCTGGGGATATAGCCTAGTGGCAAGAGTGCCTGCCTCGGATACACGAGGCCCTAGGTTCGATTCCCCAGCACCACATATACAGAAAATGGCCAGAAGCGGCACTGTGGCTCAAGTGGCAGAGTGCTAGCCTTGAGCGGGAAGAAGCCAGGGACAGTGCTCAGGCCCTGAGTCCAAGGCCCAGGACTGGCCAAAAAAAAAAAAATAAATAAATAATTTAAGCCGGGCTGGGAATATGGTCTACTGGCAATAGTGCTTGCCTCGTATACATGAGGCCCTGGGTTCAATTCCTCAGCACCACATATACAGAAAATGGCCAGAAGTGGCACTGTGGCTCAAGTGGCAGAGTGCTAGCCTTGAGCAAAAACGAAGCCAGGGACAGTGCTCAGGCCCTGAGTTCACGGCCTAGGACTGGCCAAAACAAAACAAAAAAAATAATAATTTAAGCCAAGTGCTGGTGGCTCATGCCTATAATCCTAGTGACTCTGGTGGCTGAGATCTGAGGAGGCAGGTTTTAAGTTTTCCAGGTAGATCTCTGAGAGACTTTTTATCTCCAATTAAACTGCAAAAAGCCAAAAGTTGAGGCATGGATTAAGTGGTACAGTGACATCCTTGAGCAAAAAAAAGTCAAGTGTGAGGGTGAGGCTGTAAGTTCAAGTTACATTACTGGCACCAGAAAAGAAAGAAAAAGAAAAAGATTTCATACAAGTAAAAGCACATGCCAGTGTAGGTTATTTTCCTTCCTTTCTTATTACAAAAAATTAAAACTGAAATTAGGCACTGTCTCCAAGTAGTGCAAAAATAGCTAAATGGAATAGTCCCAATAAGCTGGGAATAGACTTTAACACACTATTTAAAAGTGTGGCCTATATTGTGAAAGATATCATAAATTCTTGAAGAAAAGCAGTGTGTGTGTGTGTGTGTGTGTGTGTGTGTGTATGTCTGTGCATGCATGTGTGCTAGGATAATTACCTAATTATTTTGAGCCAAAATAAAATGCTACCATAATACCCAGTGTTCACCAGAATCAATTCCAGATGGGTTAAATAATCCGTTATAAAAGGTGGAACAACAGTTGGGCCGCTCATGGCTCATGCCTATCATCCAAGCCACTCAGGCAGCTATCTGAGGATTCTAGTTCAAAGCCAGTCCAGGGCAGGAAAGTCCAGGAGACTTACTACCTCTTAATTACATGCCCAAAAAGCAGTGTGCTGGGAATATGGCTTAGTTGCATAGTGTTTGCCTAGCAGGCATGACACCCTGGCTTCGATTCCTGAGCACCACATAAACAGGAAAAGTCGGATGGCTCAAGTGGTAGCATGCTAGTTTTGAGCAAAAGAAGATCAGGGACAGAGTCCAGGCCCTGAGTTCAAGTCCCAGGACTAGAAAAAAAAAAGCAGGCAGTGGAGCTGTGGCTCAAGTGGTGGAGCACTAACCTTGAATGACAAACATAAGTGACAGCTTGCAGGTCCTGAGTTTAAGCCCCAGATCTGATACAAAAATAAAACTAAAAGAAGTAATGAAAGTAGAAAAATGGCAAATATCTAATGTTTAATGCCTTGATGAGCTTGAAGACATGTTAGGGCTGAGAACTGCAGATCAATGGTAGAATATACTGCCTAGCAATCATGACACTGTGGATTTGATCTCCAGTACTGTGATATAAAGAATAATAATGAATTGTTTAAAAAAAGTTACTGAAGCACCAACACTTCGTGTCTGCTGTCATCCCAGCTACTCAGGAGGCCACGGTTCACAAACAGCCTGAGCAGGAAACTGTGAGCCTTGCCGCCAAATAATCACCAAAAAGTCGGAAGTGGAGCCACATCTTTCCGACCTTTTGTTTGCTGCCATGGATGAGGAGGCCGGGCTGAGTGTACAAGCTTCCCCATCATTCTTCCCGCCAATCAGTAGTGTGAAGGGCGGTGGGGTGTAGGGGCGGGCCGCCTTGGCTGGACACTTCCGGGCACCAGCCAATAGAAACAGAAAGTGCTCAGCCAAGGAGCGTCACTCGTCTTCTCGCGTCTCTTGAGCTACCTTGGAAATGGACCAGGTGATTCCAAACACGGAGGGGAGTGAGGGGTGCGAAGTTGGCTCATGCTCGTCGATGTCCCCGCCTTCGGGCTGGTTTCTCCCCCTTCCTATCCCGGAGCAGTGGACCCGCCTGCAGGAGGAGGCAGAGCCACCGGGAGCCCTCAAGTGGATTCTCTGGCTTCTTTCTCGCCCAGGGGCCGGTGAGGCACCCGGGGGCCTTGGAAGGGTTTGTTTCCTGGCTTGGTGTCTCCCTCAGCCGCCTCAGGTATCGTGCAACTCTGTGGGTCGCTCTTTAGGCCTGGGTCTTGGCCTTTCTCCTCAAACTCTGCTCCGAGTGGCCTGGGGTGGAGGCCCACGGGTCCCCAGACCTGGCTAAACCAGGGTGGCGGTTGGGGAGAAGAAACGCGGGGTGCTCCGCTGTGGACCCCGAGCCTTGGCCCGCTGGGTGATGCGGGTGGGGTGAGATGGTGGGGTTTCCGGTAACCTAGAAAAAGGGAGAGCCAGCTGGGTGACTGTTTCGGGGGAGCAGAAAGAGTGGTGGAGATAGACCATGGGAGGGTTCCTTGGATGGCGGGTGCTGACTGTAGAGTGTCTCTCTATAGATTCATTTTCTGTAGTTTTCTGTATTTGAGTTAATTTTCCAGGTAAGAAGTTACAGTTGGTTTTTTTGGTATGTGTGCACACATGACAGTACAGAACTTGAACTCAGGGCATAGATGGTGTCCCTCAGTTTTTTTCTGCACTCAAGGCTTGGTGCTGTGCCATTTGAGCCACGCCTCCACTTCTGGCATTTTGCTAGTTAATTGGACCTAAGAATCTTTCAGGAGCTGGGAACTCGTGCCTCTTGCTTATAATCCTAGCTACTCAGGAGGCTGAGATCTGAGGATCATGGTTCAGAGCCAGTGAACCACTGAAAAGCCAGAAGAAGAGCTCTGGCTCAAGTGGTAGAACACTAGCCTTGAGCACAAGAGCTCAGGGACAGCACGCAGGACCTTCAGTTCAATTCTAGACCAAAAGAAAAAAAAATCCCCGGGACTTTCCTGTCCAGGGTGGCTTGAAACTAGGAGCTTCAGATTTCAGCCTCCTGATTAGCTAAGGGTCACAGGTGTGAGACACTGGCACCTGGTTAGAAGTTTCTTTTTCCTCTTCCTTCTAGTCTTGGGGAATTGAATTGAGCCCAAAACTTTATATCTTTATAGGCCAGCACTGTACTACTGAGCTACATCTGCAGCCCAAGATCTTATCGAAAGAAAATTGAATTATTTATGACTTGCCTTTTCATTAGTCTTCTTCATTATATCATTACATACGGGCCTTATCTATAATTATGTTAATTATTATCTATAATTATGAATGGGACTTATAAATGCCTTATTTGCATATTGTGCTATTCACACATTTATTTGAATATTTGCATATGCATCCACACATCATTCATCCAGCTTGTATCTCTAAGCATCATTTATGTTTTCGTTTAGGAGCTAAAAATGCTTTCTTTCCCTCTGTGAGGAGTCAACCCAGCAATGGAAAACTTCATTCTCTATGCGGAGATTGATAGGGGAAATAAGACAATTGTCTATAAAGGGTGGTAGGAGGGAAGAATCAACTTTGTGGCCATCTTTTGTACGGAAAAGTGCAAAAGACCAGAAATTACCAATTGGATAAATCTGCTGTGTTTCCATCTGTCTTGGGAGAGGCAGCACTCTGATCAGAACTGCGACTAGCAAAATTCTGAGTTTGCTAGTGGACACCTGTAATCCCGGCAGCTGGGAGGTGACAGGATGTCAAGTTCAAGATTATCTAGTTAGACACTGTCTTAATAAACCAAAGGCAGGGAATGTAGCTCAGTGGTAGAGCCCTTGGACCATCATGCACAAGACCTTGGGTTTGGTACCAACAAAACAAAATGAGAGAGAGAGAGAGAGAGAGAGAGAGAGAGAGAGAGAGAGAGAGAGAGAAAACAAGTTAATGAATGAGGCCATTGGGCTGGGCACTGTGGCTCACCTGTATAATCCTTGCTACTCAAGAGGCTGCGATCTGAGGATCATGGTTCAAAGCCAGCCAGGGCAAGAAAGCCCTGGAGATTTTGTTATTGTTGTTGGTCATGGGTCTTCAACTCAGGGTTTTGTGCTTTTCTTTCACTTTTTCACTCAAGGCTGGTGCTCATCACTTGAACCCCACCTTCACTTCCAGATTTGTTCTGGTTTATGGGAGAGGAGAATCTCTTTCCGTTTGTGTGCCCGGGGTTTGAATTGGGATCCTCAGAGCTCCACCTCCTCAGTTGCCATCCTAACAGGTGTGATGTTTATAAAGATCATGCATTGTTAGCCTGTTTCCCTATGGCCAGCGTTCCTCCCCTTCCTTTCTAATGTCTGGAAATAAGTAAATTACATCATTAAATTTGATTACACAGTCAAGTAGGTTTTATGATCAAGATTTCAAGAACTTTTTTTCTCCTTCCTGGTAGGTCTGTCTCACATATGAAATTAAGCACAAGAATATTGTGACTTTTCATGAATGGTACGAGACTAGCAATTACCTGTGGCTAGTGGTAGAGCTCTGCACAGGTGAGAATGGGTGCCAGGTTTTGAGAGAATTGCTGTGAACGTATCAATATCACAATCTAGCATATTCCTTGAGCAGATCAGTGACCCTTGTGATGGTCTTCATGTGTGAAAAGATTAGGAAGAATGGGAGCCCAGCACAGGCCTGCAATCCCAGCTAGCCAGGAGGCTGAGAGCTGAGGATCCTGGTTCAAAGCCTGCCTGGGCAGATAAATCTGAGAGACTCTTTCAATTAACTTAACAGAAGCTGTAAAGGGAGATGTGACACAAGTGGTAGAGCTCCAGCCTGGAGAAGAAAAGCTAAGGGATTGCTCCCAGGCCCTGAGCTCAAGTCCCAGTACTGGCACAGGCATAGTCAGAAATCCATCTCATCTTTGATTAAGATCTGCACTGTTTTTGTAAGGAAACAACCATCATGGCAGCTAATATTTAACTATTCATTGAAACTGTGATTAATTAAAGGACTACTGAGCCAGATGCCAGTGCTCACAACTCTAATCCCAGCATCTCAGGAGGCTGAGATCTGAGGATCATGGTTTAAAGCCAGCCTGGGCAGAAAAGTCCATGAGACTCTTGATCACCAATAACATACTCAGAAAAAGCCAAAAGTGGCGCTGTGTTTCAAGTGGTAAAGTGCTAGCCTTGCACACAAAGAGGCCCAGGGACAGTGCCCAGGCCCTGGGTTCAAGCCCCAGGCCTGCCTGAAAAAAAAAGGGCTGTTGATTCTAAGAACTTTATTAGGGAGGGAATGAAGGAAAGAGTCAAACACCACATGCCAGACTCAGAGCAGAATTATCAATAATTTCCATCTCACACCTTAAGTCTCTACCAAGAAAGAGGATGGTTCCTACTTTCAACCATCTTAGTTTCAACCTCCTTAGTTTAAACAAGTCCTTTCAAGTTGGATTCTTGTTGGCTCACACCTATAAATCCTAGCTACTCAGGAGGACATCTGAGGATAATAGTTCAGAGCTAGCCTAGGGTAGAAAAGTCCAGTCGGTGAGACTCTATGTGCCGTTAACCAGCCAAGAGCCGGAAGCATGACTCAAAGGGTAGAGCACCACCCTTGAGCAGAACAGCTAAGCAATGGTGTGAGGTCCTGAGCCAAATCTCAGTGCTGGCACATATTGCCCCCCCCCCAAAAAAAATTATAAGACAGAGCCTCATTCACCCTACAATTTTTTTCGTCAATCCTGGGACTTGAACTCAGGGCCTGGGCACTGTCCTTCAGCTGCTTTTGCTCAAGGCTAACATTCTACCACTTGAGTCACAGCCCCACTTCTGGCTTTTTCTGTGTATGTGGTATGAGGAATTGAAACCTGGGCTTCATATATGCTAGGCAAGCACTCTACAACTAAGCCACATTCCCAGCCCATACCCTACATGTTTATAGTTTGTTGATGTTATTATTATTGTGGAAAAGAAAATTGCACTTGAGAAAAGCTTGAAGAGATTTGAGCTAGCAAATGTCAACACCTGGTAGCCATTTCTTGTCAGAGTTGTTTCTTTGCACAGTTTGCTGGGAATCCAGTGGAGAAGATGGGTGAGTCAGTTGCCACCTCAGCTTTTAGCTTGAAAGATTTTATATTTTAGCAGTAATGGGTGTGTGAGGGGGGCAAATGGAACTAGACACCAGTAGCTTGCACCCATCATCCTAGCTATTCAGGAGGCAGAGATCTGGGGATCATGGTTCAAAACCAGCCCAGGCAGGAAAGTCTTTAAGACTCTATTCTCCAATAAACTTCCAAAGGAAAAAAAAAGTAAAAGAAAAAAAGCTGGAAGCCGGGCTCTGTGGCTCAAGTGGTAGAGGACCAGCCTTGAGGATAAAAAGAAGCACCGGGACAGTGCCCAGGTCCTGAGTTCAGGACCAGCAATATTCAAAGCAGTGAGTTTGCATACTTTGTATACATTGAATAATAATCAAGAACCATCACATGTTGAGATAGTTTAACTTCTCAGGAGGCTTGAGATCTGAAAATTGAGGTTCAAAGCCAGTCCAGTCAGATAAGTCAGAGAAGCTCTCCCCCCGACCCCCACCATGCCAGTCCTGGGGCTTGAACTCAGGGCCTGCACACTGCCCCTTAATTAGTTAATTTATCTTTTTCTGCCTGGGCAGCCTTTGAACTGTGATCTTCATACCTCAGCTTCCTTGAGTAGCTGGGATTACAGGTGTGAGCCATGGTACCCAGCTTCACTCTTTCATTAACATGGTGGTGGGTTATGGAGATGACTTTTCCTCAATTCCTTGCAGCTGGCTCCTGAGAGACAGTTACTGCTCAGAACAAAAACCTTCTGGAAGATGTAGTCTGAGCGTTTGGTGCTGACATGATTGCTGGATTACACCATCTCCACACCCTGGGCTTTGTGTTTTGAGACATTTCTCCAGACAAGATAAGCCACTAATTTTCATTTCCTAACTGCTTACCTCTCAGCTTACAGATTTTTTCCCCTGCCCTGTTCTGGAGTGAACACAGGATCTGGGCTCTATCCCTGAGCTTTTGTACTCAAGGCTGGCGCTCTACCACTTGAGCTACAGTGCCATTTTCAGCATTTTGCTAGTTCTTTGGAAAGAATAATCTCATGGACTTTTCTGCCCAGGCTGGCTTTGAACTGTGATCCTCTGTATCTCAGCCTCCTGAGTAGCTAGGATGATAGTCATGAGTCACCAGTGCCCGACTTTTTATTATTACTACTTTTTGTGTGTGTTTCAGTTTGTGATTTGCATTTATAACCAGAGAGAGTTTCGGTATTATGTGTGATTACCTTGGCTTCCTCCTGTTTAGTAGCAGAACCATCATGGCATGTTCTGAGCTCCAAGATTTCAAGGAATTTTTGAAGAGCGCTCAGTTGACAAGCAAAAGGTCCAAGGCGTGGCCAGCAAATGTGCTGCTCTTTCATACTACGTTAGCTTTTTTAAAAAACATTTAAAATTTTTATTTTTTGTCAGTTGTAGTCCTTGAACTCAGGACCTGGGTGTTGCCTTGAGCTCTTTTGATGAAGGCTAGCCCTCAATCACCTGAGTCACAGCACCACTTCTGGTTTTCTGGTGGTTCATTAGACATAATAGTCTCACAGACTTTCCTGCTTGGGCTGGCTTTGAACTATTATCTTTAGATCTCAGCTTCCTGAGCAGCTAGGATGGCAGGCATGAGCCACTGGTGCCTGGCTTTCAATCTTTATTTTAAAATCTTTATATTATGCTCATGAAAATTGTTATTTTCCTTCTACAGAAATCCCACTGAATTGTGCCCTAAGCATATCACTTTTCTCCTCAGGTACATCAAATGGAAAATCTATAAGAGAGCCTATGACAGAAGAAAATCTCGTGTTTGTTTCTATGACAGTGTGGTATTTTGAACTTGGGGCCTGCGTGTGCTATGCAGGTGCTCTATCACTTGAGCTAGGTCCCCAGTCCTTTGTCTTTGATGTTTTGTTTTGTTTTTCCACTTGGCAGTAATTGGATTTAAACTCAAGTCCCGGTGGTTGCTCATCTAAGCCATACCTACAGCTCTGTTGACTCTGATTTTGAGATTAGGGTGCGTCACTTCTTGCTCAGATGTGGACTGGGATCCTCTTGATGTTTTCTTCCTGTCGTAACAGGCTTTGACTCCCATACTCAGCTTCTTCTGTTACCAAGGAGTCTTGTAGACTTCTCTTCCTGGGTTGTCCTAGATTTTAATCCTCCTGTTTACATTCCTGTGTGCCTGAGATGATAAGCACCTGCCACAACACTCAGCTTTTCTTGGTTGAGATGGGGTCCTGCCTACCTTTATCCCCAACTGGCCTTGAACCAAAAGTCCTTTCAACCTCTCAAGACAGCTAGGATTAGAGGAGTGAGCCACTGTGCCCAGCTTGGTTGTATTTCTAAGATGTGGAAAACTGAAAATTGTAGTATAGAAGCCCCTGGAATCATGAATGTATTCCCTTATTCCTTATTCTCACCAAGCGCAAATATGAAAGTTCCCTTTCAAGTGTTTTCTGAAGTAAAGCTGTACATATTTTTCATCTCTTGTGAAGTACTTGATCTATTTTATTATGTTCATCCTCCCTATGCAAGCCTACTTGTACAATATAATAAAACTAATATTTTAAGTTTTCTACTTAAAATACACATAGAACCAACCCAGATGCCCCACACTAGATGAATGGATCAGGAAAATGTGGTACATATACACAATGTAATTTTACGCCTCTATCAGAAAGAATGACATTGCCCCATTTGTAAGGAAATGGAAGGACTTGGAAAAAATTATACTAAGTGAAGTGAGCCAGACCCAAAGAAACATGGGCTCTATGGTCTCCCTTATTGGGAATAATTAGTACAGGTTTAGGCAAGTCATAGCAGAGCATCACAAGAGCCCAATAGTTATACCCTTATGAACACATAATATGATGCTAAGTGAAATGAACTCCATGTTATGGAAATGATTGTTATATCACAGTTGTAACTACTTTCAACGTCCCATGTGTATCTGTAGCTTCTATTATTGATGATGTTTTTGTATCACCTTCCAGTGGTTGTACCTACACTATCTCTGTAATCTTATCTGAGTATATTGGAAAGCATGTATACTGGTATTAGAAATAGGAAATTGAAAGGGAATACCAAAATTGAGAGACACAGGGTAAAAAAAGACAAACTACAAATGCAATACTTGCAAAACTGTATGGTGAAAATGAACTGAACACCTCAGGGGGAAAAGAGAAAGGGGGGGAGAAGAGGGGTATGAGGGACAAGGTAACAAACAGTACAAGAAATGTATCCAAAGCCTAATGTATGAAACTGTAACCTCTCTGTACATCAGTTTGATAATAAAAATTTGAAAAAAATAAATAAAAATAATGAGACTTCAAAAAAAAAAAAGAAAGAAAACAACCTGAAATTTGTAAATAAAAGATACAATAAATTAGCCAGGGAATAACCTTAAAGTGACCCCAAAATCACAGTGTTATGTTAGCAGAAATGAGCTAAAAGTTTTTTTATTTTGATGAGAACCTAGATCCTTATTATACCCTAACATTTTCTTGAATGTAATAATAAATATTATTATTATTTATGTTGTTCCTGAGTCTTGAACTCAGGGCGTAGGCACTGTCCCTAAGATTTTTTTGCACAAGAATGGTACTGGGCTTAGGCTGGAACTTTGGAAAACTGAATACCACTAAATCAACTCTTGTATATTTTTAAGTTTTCATCTGACCCCAAGAACCAGCAATGGGGCTGTAAATCCTGAGGACCTTGCTCTGAACTCCCTTCAAAAGAGCCCTCCTTTAAACAAGGTGAGTGAGCACTCAGGAGTACTTGTCTGTTTAAGAAATAGGCAGCTTGGCACTGTGGCTCACTCCTCTAGTCCTACCTACTCAGAAGACTGACATCTCAGGATTACAATTTAAACCCTGTGAGACTCTTATCTCAGGTGAACAACGAGGAAATCGGAAGTGGCACTCTGGCTCAAGTGATAGAGCACTAGCCTTGAAGAAAAGGATGTCAAGGACAGCTCCCAGGCCCCAAGTTCAAACCCCAGGATTGGCACAAAAAAATATGCACTGAGAAAAGAGTAATGGTAAGCCAATGAATGAAATAATGTTCATAGTTATAAAACTGAAAGTTGTTCAATGATCTTCATTGTTTTTCTTATTAGGATTGATAATAGTTATTATGTACTCATAGTTGATTTTTGTTTTGGTAACATTTAACATTTTTTTCAGGGTTTGAAAAAGTCATACAAGAAGGTTTTCATGTAATATGTTTATCTCTGTCCAGTTATTTTTTTTTAATTGGCTGTGGGGCTCGAACTCAGAGTCTGGGTGCTGTCCCTGAGCTTCTTCTTTGTTTTCTTGTTGTTGTTGTTGTTGGTTTTTTTTTGGCCAGTCCTGGGGCTTGGACTCAGGGCCTGAGCACTGTCCCTGGCTTCTTCTTGCTCAAGGCTAGCACTCTGCCACTTGAGCCACAGCGCCACTTCTGGCCATTTTCTGTATATGTGGTGCTGGGGAATCGAACCCAGGGCCTCATGTATACGAGGCAAGCATGCTTGCCACTAGGCCATATCCCCAGCCCTCTTGTTGTTGTTTTTTTTTTGATGCTAATAAAGATGTAATTGAGAAAAACAAAACAAAGGACAAAACACAAGGAAACTAGTTTTCCATACATGGGAACTGGGAGAAAGGTTAGCCTCTGAGGAAGCATTCCCTTGCTATTCTACAATGTCCCAGTGTCAGAAATACTCCCACCACCTAAGGGAATGAATGCCTTAATCTAAAAGGATAGGTAGATATAGGCAACACCTTAGCATTTGTAAACATTTGTTTTTTTTTGTTTGTTTGTTTTTTGCCAGTTGTGGTGCTTGAACTCAGGGCCTGAGCACTGTTCCTGGCTTCTTTTTTTTTTTTTTTTTTTGCTCAAGGCTAGAACTCTACCACTTGAGCCACAGCACCACTTCTGGCTTTTTTTTCTATATATGTGGTGCTGAGGAATCGAACCCAGTGCTTCATGTATACGGGACAAGCGCTCTATCACTAGGCCATATTATCAGCTTTTACAGTTTTGTTGCCAGTCTTGGGGCTTGGACTCAGGGCCTGAGCACTGTCCCTGGCTTCTTTGCTCAAGGCTTTCGCTCTACCACTTGATCCACAGCACTACTTCTGGCTCTTTTTATGTATGTGGTGATGAGGAATCGAACCCAGGGCTTCATGCATGCTTGGCAAGCACTCCACCACTAATCCACATTCACAGCCCCCTGAGCTTCTTTTGCTAAAAGCTAGCACTCTACAACTTGAACTACAGTGACACTTCTGGCTGGTTTTGTGTGGTTCATGGGAGATAAATAGTCTCACAGACTTTTCCTGCCCTGACTGGCCTCAAAGTGTGCTCTAGATGTCAGCCTCCTGGGTGACTAGAATGACAGGTGTGAGCACTGGTGGCTTTGATTGTGGTTGTGATGATAAAGAGTGGAAGATTAATGGGCATTGTTTTTGCCCCTCTCTAAACCCTTTTCCTCTGCTTCTTTCCTGTCCCAGCAGAGAAGTTGCTGTGTCTGAAATAGCAGGACTGGAATGAGTTCCTGCAGCAAGGCTGCTTGTAGATAGACTCCACCGAGAAGACCATGGCGACCTCCCCCACCAAGCTCAACCTCCTGTGCTGTTTGTGTGTGGTGGTGACTCACCAGGACATGGTCACACACCTCCTCCACTCCCCCTTGGTAGGTCTTGGGCAGAACATTCTAGTGCCTTGTTTTGGTGCCAGTACTAGGGCTTGACCTCTTAGCCTCATGTCCTCCCTTGGCTTTCTTGATCCTGAACTACTACTGCTTGAGCCTCATCTATGCTTCCAGCTTTTTTTATGGCATAATGTGGGATGAGAGTCTCTTGGATGTGTCTGCAGAGCTGGCTTCGAACCAGGATCTTTTGATCTCAGCTTCTGGAGTAGTTGGGATTACAGGCGTGAGCCACTAGGTTCTGGGTTGATCTTTCTCTGCATCCTGCATGTGCTTTTAGCCTATTTTTAAATCCTTAGCTCTTTCCTGTGGCCAACCATTTACCTCTTAGTCTGAGTTATTCGCTTAGCTGTTCCTTTTTAAGTGGTGGTTCGTGGACTGAATGTACAATGCTTAATTTTTATTCTAGTTCCACCTGCTCACCCAGCATTTAAGGATTGCTCCAAACTGGGATGTGTATGTACATGTAAATTGTGGCTCACCATTTTAGGAAGTTACTGCAGCCTGTGTGGTGCCACAAGTGCAGTCCTAAATGAGCACATACTCTGACTTGGGCCATTTCTGGAGACTGCTTGATTATAAACTTCAAAAGTTAAAAGAGAGGGGCTGGGGATATAGCCTAGTGGCAAGAATGCCTGCCTCGGATACACGAGGCCCTAGGTTCGATTCCCCAGCACCACATATACAGAAAACGGCCAGAAGCGGCGCTGTGGCTCAAGTGGCGGAGTGCTAGCCTTGAGCAGGAAGAAGCCAGGGACAGTGCTCAGGCCCTGAGTCCAAGGCCCAGGACTGGCCAAAAAAAAAAAAAGTTAAAAGAGAGTCATTATCCTGAATGTTCTAAATACAAGTCTGAGATTATGGGGAGTTGTAGAAACTTGAAGAATGGTTGTGTATTTGATGTGAAAAAGATCAGTGAGTCTATGTGCCAGAAGTGGGATTTGAACTCGGGACCTCTTGTCCATTCAAGTCTCATACTAGAACATGTGAGCCACACCTCTACTTCTGGCTTTTTGCTGGTAATTTGGAGACAAGTCTCTCAGATTTGTCTTCCCTGGGGCTGGCTTCGAGCCTTGGTCCTCAGATCTCAGCCTCTTGAGGATGACAGGCATGAGCCAGCAGAACAGGTGTTATTTACAGTCTTAATGGGATTGTGATCTACAGGCCTCCCTGCCCACCCACTCTTTTCGTAGCACTGTGTTTTGGACTCATGAGCTAAACTTGCAGCTGTTTTTATATTCATTGGTTTGTGAATGAAATGTTAAGTGGATTCTTTGGGTTGTCCTGGATTGTGATCTGCTTGATGGTGCCTCAGAACAATGTAGGATGGCAGGTAAAAACCACCACTGCCTGGCTCCTCTTGCTTTTTGTAGGTACAGCATGCCAGGTGGAAAAGAACAAGTAAGGTCAAGCATTAGAAGGTTCCGGTAGCCTTTGCAACTGAACCAAATGACTATATTCCCCCCAATCCCAGCCTTGATTTCTCACCCTCTTTTGTCTCATGGACATCCTTAGCTTTGAAGGCCTTCCTTGGCACTTCCTGCCTCCCAGCATGCTTTTCCAAGCCTTGGTCTGTGTTCTCTCTTGTGTAGATTCTTGAAGGTAGCTCGATGATCACCTTGCTTGCCTCCTATACCACCGAGATCCAGGGTAATGTGCCCGTCATTGAGGTATGTTTTTCTTTTTCAATTTTTGCTGTTCTTCAAGTTTGAATTAAAGGCCTTGTGCTTGCTAGGCAGGCGCTCTACCACTGTGTCATGCCTGTAGTCCTTTGTGTGTTGGTTATTTTTCAGATAGGATTGATTTATGGCTGATCCAGCCAGCCTGTGATCCACCTTTTTGTTTTAACTTCAGGACTGTGATCTGCCTGTTTTTTTTTCACAGAACACATTTATTTCAGTTTTTAAAAATATTAGGAATATGAAAACAATCTGAATGTTTGGCTGTACCAAAAGATCTGCCTGTTTTTACTTCACATGTAGTTTGGAGGGCTTGTCTGTGGCTGGATATACAATGCTTCCCCTAACCATTGGGAGTCTCATGAACTTTTTGCCTGGGCTGGGTTAGAACTGTTATCCTTGAAGTCTCTGCCCCTCAAGTAGCGAAGATTACAGTATTTAATCATGCCCAGTCTTAAATTATTTATTGGCACCAGCATTAATTGCTCCCCCCTCCCCCATTTTACTCTTTTTGTCCTGGTCTTCTGGCTTGAACTCAGTGCCTGGGCACTGCCTCTGAGCTTTTCTCTCAAGGCTAGTGCTCTACCACTTGAGCTTCATTGGTTTTCATGTGCTGTCCTTCCACATGATTGGCTCTCATGTGTTGTTATGTTTTATCCTTTGCAACGGGAATTTCTCATACGTGAAAATGGAGAAGAATCCCAAGGCCTTTATGGGAAAGAGGAAGGACTTGGGGCCAGGAGAGGATTTTTGTTGTGCTTTGGCTGAAAGTTTTGGTGTGGAGGACTTGCTGAGTTTAGTTGGAGCTGTCCAGTGGATGGAGAAGAGGAGGACACAGCTTGTGCTCTGAGAGAAGGAGTGCTCCTGACTGGGTGATTGGCGATGGCAGAGGCCATGGTGCCTTTGCTTTGGAGATGGGGTTTCGGGGTCCTTTGTGTTCTCAAAGTGCTTCTCCAGCACTTGTTTCTGCCCCTTCCCCATGCTGAACAGAGAAAGTGGGAATAGATTACTTTTTCTTCTTCTTTTTTTTATTTGTGTGTGTGTGTGTGTATATGTATGTGTGTGTTTGTGTGTGTGTGAATGTGTGAGTGATGTGGGGCCTGGGCACTATCCCTGAGCTTGTTTTGCTCAAGGTTAACCATCTACCACTTTAAGCCACAGCACCACTTTTGGTTACCTGGTGGATAATTGGAGATAAGTGTTTCATGGGCTTTCTTGCCCAGGGTGACTTTGAACCGTGATCCTCTGATCTCAACCTCGTGAGTAGTTAGGATCATAGACTTGAGCTACTGGTAACTGGCTTTCATATCTATTTTTAAGAAATGCACGTAAACCTGTGGAAAGGTAATTTCATATAAGAATTCCTGATTTTCAATGTATAGGATCATTAGTCAGTAGTGGTACTTGTGTGTGTGTATATACATGTGTGCATGAGTATGTGTGTATGTGTGTTATATGCATAGGTAATGTCACTTGAAATCAGAACTTGCAGCATTCATTTGGCTTTTTCTGATCACTGATGCTCTACCACTTGAGCCTTGCTTCAACCTCCAGCTTTTTGCTGGTTAATTGGAGATATGACTCTCAGTGGGCTTTCTTGTCTGCGCTGGCTTTGAAACTTGGGTCTCAGATCTCATCCTCCTGAGTAGCTGGGATTACAGGTGGGAGCCACGAAGTGGTTTCCTCTCTACCCTTTTGAAGGTAGTTTTTAGCAGATTTCATTATTCCATTTCCTTACATAAATTACTTTGTTTAACTTCAACTTCATTTCCCTCTTCTTCCTGATTCCCCTTCCTGGTGATTCTCATTCCATGCAAATCCTGTTTTCCACTCATGCTACAGTAAAAGCAGTGATGGTAGTTATAGTGTGTGCATGTGTGTGTGTGTGTGTGTGTGTGTGTGTGTGTGTGAACATTGGAGTTTTACACAGGCAATCTGTTGCCATATTTTTCCTTTTTTAATTTTAATTTTTTAATAATACATGCTTATTGTCAAAGTGATGTACAGAGGGGTTACAGTTTCATATGTAAGGACATGGGTACATTTTTTGTACTATTTGTTAACTCCTCCCTCACTCCCCCTCTCCCCTTCCTTTTCCCTCTTCCCCCAGGAGTTGTTAAGTTTGTTTACACCAAATGGTTTTGCAAGTATTGCTTTTGGTGTCATTTGTCTTTTTATCCTTTGTCTCTCCATTTTGATAGTCCCTTTCACTTCTCTAGTTCTAATACCAGTATATACAGTATCCAGGGCACTCAGATGAGATACAGTGATAGCACGGAGACAACCACAGGAAGGGGATACAAGAGGATTATCAAGAAAAGACGCTATGGTTTCATATGGCATGTCTAGAGTAATTACAACAGTGATATAACACTCGTTTCCATAACATGGAGTTCATTTCACTTAGCATCATCTTATCTGTGCATAAGGGTATAGCTATTGGGCTTTTGTGATCCTCTGCTGTGACTAGCCTAAACCTGTGCTAATTATTTCCTATGATGGAAACCATAGAGTCCATGTTTCTTTGGGCCTGGCTCACTTCACTTAATATAATTTTTTCCAAGTTCTTCCATTTCCTTACGAATGGGGCAATGTCATTCAGAGAGGCGTAAATTTCCATTGTGTATATGTACCACATTTTCCTGATCCATTTTTCTACTGAGGGGCATCTGGGTTGGTTCCATATTCTACCTATGACAAATTGTGCTGCGATGAACATTGTTGTGCTAGTGGCTTTAGTGTGTTCTTGTTTGTGGTCTTTTGGGTAGATGCCCCAAAGTGGGGTTTATGGGTCATAGGGTAGCTCTATGTTTAGCCTTCTTAGGAATCTCCATACTGCTTTCCAGAGTGGCTGAACAAATTTACATTCCACTAACAATGAAGTAGGGTACCCTTTTGGCCACATCTCCTCCAACATTTTTTATTGTTAGTTTTCTTGATAATGGACATTCTTACTGGGTTGAGGTGGAATGTCAATGTTGTTTTGCTTTGCCTTTCTTTTATGGTCAGTGATGTAGAGCACTTTTTCCTATGTCTCTTGGCCATTCTCTTTTCCTCATCAGAGAAGTCTTTTTTTAAGTCTTTAGCCCACTTGTTGAGGGGGCTGTTGGTTCTTTGTGGTTTTGTTTTGGAGGAATTTAATTTTTTATTTCTGCATATGTTTTATATATGAGGCCTTTGTCTGTTGTATGGCTGGTAAAGATCTTCTCCCAATCTGTGGGCCTTCTGTTTATGTTGCACGCTATGTCCTTTGCCCTGAAGAAGCTCTGCAGTTTGATTCAGTCCCATTTGTCAAACATTTCTTTGGTTTGTTGTGTTTCTGGGCCTTTATTAAGGATGTTTCATCTTGTGCCAACGAGCCCAAGTGTTTCTCCTGCTCCTTCTTTTAGTGTTTTCAGGGTATGTTTTTATTTCGAGGTCTTTGATCCATTTGGAATTGATTTTGGTGCAGGATTATATATAAGGATCTCGTTTTAATATATTGCAGGCATTGAACCAGTTTTACCAGTGCCATTTGTTAAAGAGGCTATCTTTCTTCCATCCTATTTTTTTAGCTCCTTTATCAAAGATTAAGTAGGCATAGTTCTGTGGGTTCATTTCTGGGTCTTCAGTTCTGTTTCATTAGTCTTCAGGCCCATTCCTGTGCCAATACTAAGCTCTTTTTATTACTATAGCTTTGTAATACAGCTTGAAGTTTGGTATAGTAATTCCTACAGCACTCTTCTTTCTACTTAGGATTGTTTTTGCTATTCTGGGTCTTTCATTGTTCCATATGAATTTCTGGATTCATTCCTCTATTTCATTGAAAAATGGTGTTGTGATATTAATGGGTATTGCATTGAATTTGTAAATAGCCTTTGACTTTACAAATATTGCCATTTTGACAATATTAATCCTCCCAGTCCAGGAGCATAGGAGGTTTTTCCATTTTCTGAGTTCTGCTTAATTTTGTTTTTCATGTTTTTATAGTTCTCGTCCCAGACGTCTTTCACTTCTTTGCTTAAGGTTATTCCTAAATATTTTTTGTTTTTTGAGGCTATTGCAAGAGTAGTTGCTTTCCTGATTTTGGCCTCATTCTTCAGCTGTGAGCGAATAATTTCTCTGACCAGTGGGGGACTTAGCCTCAGCACAGATATTCTGATGCCTTATTAGCAAACTAATAAGCCTATGGGGAAACCTCTCCATTAAAGAGTCTCTTGTGTTTGTTGGCCAAAGGAAGCCACTTTTTCGTGAGAATCACCCCTTCCCCCTGTATAGAGCCTCCCTGGGGAGACTTGTTTACCCAGCTGCTCCAGTGAAAGCTTTTTACAGTAAATAGGGAAGTCATGGTCTAAGAAAATTAGTCTTCAGGAAATAGTAGCTAGGTAATAGAGTTCTGCCTTGACTGGTTTGATCCTTTGTTGTAATGCTGACCTCTTTGTAGTAGCAACACCCTTTGTAGTAGTGACTACCTTTGACTACCTTTGTAGTAGCTACATCCTTGCAGCAGCAACATCCACAACTTTTGTATTGATATGGATACCTTTCTGTATTAATTTTACTCTTGAAGTTGTGAACTGATTTCTAACCCTATATAAACCCTGGCCCTTCTAAAATAAAGTGTGCATTGGTCCACTCGCCTCTGCATCCCCCATGTTCTGACTAAGGCTGCAGTTACCCAGGTCCAACAACCAGGCTTATAGAAAAGCCATTGATTTTTTGATGGTTTATTTTATATCCTGCTACTTTGCCAGAGTTTTGGGTCAGCTCAAGTAGCTTGAGAGTAGAGTCTGTGGGGTTCTTTAGATACAGGATCATGTCATCTGCAAAGAGAGAGAGTTTGACTTCATCTTTTCCAATTTGGGTCCCCATTATGTGTTCCTCTTGCCTTATTGCTCTGGCTAGGAGTTCTCGTACTATGTTGGAGAAGAGAGGGGAGAGAGTACACTTTGTCTTGCTCCTGATTTTAGAGGAAATGGCTTTAGCTTTTCCTCATGAAGAGTAATGTTTCCTGGTGGTTTATTGAAGACAGCCTTAATTACATTCAGGAATGTTCCCTGGAATCCTAGTTTCTCCAAAACTTTCATCATAAATGGGTGCTGCATTTTGTCAAATGCTTTTTGTTCATCTAGCAAAATAATCATGTGATTCTTGGCCTTGTTCCCCTTGATGTGGTTTATTATGTTGACTGACTTGCATACATCGAGCCAACTCTGCATACTGGGCATGAATCCATTTGGTCATAGTGTATGAATTTTTTGATGACCTGTTGAAGTTGATTGGCCAGAATTGTGTTGAGAACTTCTGCATCAATGCTCATCAGAGAAATTGGTCTATAGTTCTCTTTCCTTGCTGAGTCCCTGCCTGGTTTTGGGATGAGGGTTTTACTGGCATGTGTGAAAATATCCCAGTCATTTCCATTGAGTTGTACAATAAGCCTACAGTGAAACAAAGGTGAAAACAGAGAAGCTTCTGGAGATTAAAGTCCCAGTGTGGCTCAGTGTGGGACTGGTTTTGAAAGGCTTTAATGAAATCTAAAACACAAACCTACTTGGATTTATGGCTTCTCCTCACTTCTCCAGGAATTGGGTAGCTTGGCTGCTTGCTTTGACTTATCCAATCCAGCTAAGTTGTGCTGTGTGCTTCTTTTTTTGTCTTGACTGAATCCATGATTCTGTGGGCCAGAGAGCTTCTCCAGCACTGAAACCCTTCAAGAAGCATAACAGCTGGGGATCCTGAGTACTGACCAAGGCCTTTCGCGTGGGGATGTCAGTGCCTGCCTGGGTGGAGGAAGATGGTAAGAGCAGCTTCGTTTGCAAGAAGCCAAAGTAGAGGCAACACCTAAGTCCTACAATGGGCACGATGACAAACATACTGTCATGGGTCCTTGAAGAAAATTGTCTGCATACAAGAAAATAGCATAAGGGCACACAGCCAAATGAGGGGAAGGGGGCTTAGAATAACAGAGAAAATATATGACCAAAGTGCATTATATGAATATATGAATGAACCCAGAATGAGGTCACTTTCTGAAAAAGCTAATGAAAAAATTAGCTGGGTGACAGTATCTTATGTACATAATCTTAGCTACACAAATGTAAGATTTTGAGGATCATGGTTTGAAGTTTAGGAGACTCTGAACTCCACTAAAGTACCAAAAAGATGGAAGTAGTTTTTGCTCAGGTGGTGAGATTGGTAGCCTTGAGCAAAGAAGGTCATGAAAATCGTCCTGGCCATGAGTTCAAATTAATGGACTTGCAAACAATAGAGAAAGCAAGCAAGGAAAGAAGAAAAATACACCCCACCCCCACCCCCTATACACAGAGAGACAGAAACAGAGAGAAAGAGACAGAGAGAGAGGAAATTAAGAAAATAGGAAGGCAGTCATGAAAGAAGGAAAAAAGGAAGGAAGGAAGAAAAAGAAAATGTACTAAAGGTTATTACTAAAGTGATTTAAAGAAGTCAGCTTATAAATGCCTGCAATAATAAGGATGAATATGCACTGATGAAAATGAAAGGAAAAAGTAAAAATGAGTTCTCTTGGATTATCAAGGTTATGCAAGAGTTTCCAGGAGACAGGACAACAGAGATGGAGACCAGACGACCACTAGCTAGGCCTAGGGTGGTGGGGGGCTTGGGGAAGCAGTGGGAGTGGATACAGGGGGCATATACCCCAGGTGTCTGCAGTACAGTCACCCTGGTGGCCACTGTGTCTCTATGAATGTTCTGCTGCTTTGCTCTGGCTTGGTTTGGCTGAAGAAGATTCTGGATGAAAGCCGTGCACCAGTGCACATCGTGGAGAAATTTGGGGACAGAGCTCTACTGCCAGCTTTTTGGAGGGGAATTAAAAGTAAGTTGTATGAACTTCTTGCACAGTCTGGCTTTGACTGACAAAAAATGATTGGGAAGGTGGACATGTGTGTGTCCGTCTCTGCAGGTCTTCTCTGTGGCAGATTTCATGGAATGTTCTGGGTTCTTATTGCTCTGTGGGTACTCAGGATGCAAAGTAAAGGAAGCTGATGCAACTCAGAGAGAGAAAAGTAGACATTCCCCCCAAACTACTCTTTAAGGAAAACTTAAAATCTGGCTATTAGATCATTTTAAGCTCCATTAGTTCTAAAGCTATTGCACTGTCCAGCCTCCTTTGTGGTAGATGGCTGTTATACATCTCCAACACATAGCCTCAGTAAACAGGCATTGTGTGTGTATATATAGGCAGGTTAGGGGCGGTCTAACATGAGCTTCACTAACTATCCTGGTGAAACAGTTTTCAGGACAGCACAGCATTGGAAAGGCGAAGAGCTGTTATTGATGGAAATAATAAACAAGCAGACATAGAATAAAGTCTGGTGTTTCATAAGAAGACAAATATTGGATGGCTAAGTGCCCACTGATTCCACTCATGGTGTTTTCACACACACACACACACACACACACACAATGCCTCCACACAAAAATTCAAATATTAATGTTTAAAGTCATCTGGTTTACAATACTCAGGTAATAGTTGTAAAAGTGTAATGCATGACTAACAAAAATATATGCCAGATTGGGAGGAGTAATATGTACATACATTCATTTCCGATCTTTTTAGAGAATGAGAATATAACAATACAAGGTGATGATGACACAAATATCGCAAACATTCAAAATATTATAAATATACTCTTATTCATGGTGATTTTTTTTCCAGTCCTGGGCCTTGGACTCAGGGCCTGAGCACTGTCCCAGGCTTCTTCCGGTTCAAGGCTAGCACTCTGCCACCTGAGCCACAGTGCCCCCTCTGGCCGTTTTCCATATATGTGGTGCTGGGGAATCGAACTGAGAGCTTCATGTGTAGGAGGCAAGCACTCTTGCCACTAGGCCATATTCCCAGCCCTCATGGTGATTTTTATGTATGTATAAATTACCTGATTTTTAAAACGTACAAGGTAGAAAAATCTCATTATGTATGATATGTAAACATTGGAGAAATTAATCATACAGTAGAGAAACTGATGGGAGTAACTTAGCTGTCTTAGCATTCATCATTAAAGACTTGGTGTGGTATTGATTATTGATCGTAACAATGAAGAGGATGTTTGCCAGGAAATAACACAATACATTACAGTTCTGAAATTTCTATAAAGAAATGAAATACAGCAATTTTCCCATGTTTTCATTTTTATTGCCAATTTTTATCCTTGCTTACTGAATTGAAAATATTCCATCCACGTTCATATGATTTCTTCATATGATTTAGTGTATATAATGCTATTTTTGTATTTGAACAGCACACCTTGCTCTGTCTGGTGTGATCACTGTGGACACTGAAGGCAGTGCAGGTGTGAGCTCACCTATGCTGAGGTGGCTTGCAGCATACAGTAGAAAATAAGTTTCTCTGCATCAATCTAATTTCTCTTCCATACCAAAGTCTAATTCACATCACAGTAAGATCACTGGTCAGAGCCAGAGTCCATCAAACCCCAGTTATGAGCAGGTTCTAATTCCATCCATACTCACATTGACACTAATGGGCTGCCAATCTTTTTATCTCTAAGGACAGACTTAAAATCATAGCATGAATGTGAAATGTAGTATAATACTGTCTCTCATTTTCAATTGCAGTTCTTCACCGCTAAAGGACAAATGGTGCTCTTTACTTCAAAGGTAATTCCCAACTGTTCATACTTAATAATTTAATTTGCTAGTGAGTAAATAAAAGTCCCCGCAAAGCAATGTTCTCAATTGATTCTCCTTATTTGTAATAGAAATTATTTATCATGGCTTCTTTTAGAAATCAAATGCATTTTTTATTTTGCAAGAGATTTTGGTGGTAAACCCTAAGTTCTTGTTAACTTCAGCAGGTTAGACTTAAGGGGATATTTTCTAAGTGCCTATGTAGGATCATAGTCACTGCCATCCTGGCTCTTCAGGAGGTTAAGAGCTGAGGACTGTGGTTCCAAACAAGTCCAGTCATGAAATGATTTTCCAATAAGTTGAAAGTGGGAATCTAGATCAAGTAAGAGTGTGTTAGCCCTGAGCGAAAGAGCTCAGGGTCAATGTTCAGGTCCAAGGATCAAGATCTAAGGCTGGCTCTGTGTGTGTGTGTGTGTGTGTGTGTGTGCGCGCGCGCGCACGCGCGCGTGTGTGTGTTGCTCAAAGCAATTTTTTTTTTACAATAGGCATGCTTCCCAGATGTAATTTCCTCGGGCTATCTCTTGCATTCTGAACATCTTTTTTTTTTTTTTTTTTCAAATGATAGTCTACATTTTAAAACTACTCCCTCATTCTTTGTGCTTTTTTTCATTATTGTTGAACTTTTCAGATA
Organism: Perognathus longimembris pacificus; assembly: GCF_023159225.1. Taxonomy (NCBI): domain Eukaryota; kingdom Metazoa; phylum Chordata; class Mammalia; order Rodentia; family Heteromyidae; genus Perognathus; species Perognathus longimembris. The sequence continues at coordinate 50,237,614 of NC_063178.1, read as the reverse complement.
TATCAACATTCAAAAAGAGAAAGAACTTCAGAAGAATATTCCACTGTGGCCCTCTGCCAATGATTTCCAGAAGGATGGCTCTGTAAGTAGTTTTAAGAATAAGCAGGGATTATCAAGTTCCTTATTTAGTTAGGAGAGGAGTCTGGATAGTCTTTACATAGGAAATCACAGACTTGTCTCTGCTTGATTCATTTCAATGGTGACAGTGTTTAGAGATAGAAAGTAGTAGGTCAGCCGGGTACCAATGACTCACACCTATAAACCTAGCTACACAGGAGGGTAGACCTGAGATCCATGGGTCCATGAGACTCTTATCTCCAATAACTACTCACAAAAAGCCAGAAGTGGTGCTGTGGCTCAACCATGAGAGTTCTTAAGAAAAAAAAGCTCAGGGACAAGCTCCCATGCCCAGGAGTCAAGCCCCAGTAAACAAACAAACGATTTGTTAGGTTATCTTTGCATTAAAAATTAGCTTCAGTGATTTTTGTCTGTGCACTACAGTTGAGCTAAAGAAAGATTTCTTTAGAGACATGAGCTTGTCTTCATGAATGATAATTTGGGTTGTCTCCAGAAATACCTGAGCCAACAAGATTTTTAAAAGATCCCATAAAATTATTCTTACCTGTAGGATGATAGTGCACCCTACTGTAAAACTTGATATTTCAGAACTTTGTTGGTGTTTTAAGTATTACTTGATGTTTTTTTACTTCTCTTTCTCTACAAAATTTGAATATTGATGTAAATCAGATGTGAAGGACATTTGTACAATGGACATTTGTCACTTATAATGGTATAAGAAAATCAAATTGGAATGATCTTTTCACAGATAACCATAGCATACGAAAGATTTTTTCAACTTTACCAATAACTTCTTTGTTAAATACCAAACAGAAGAGGGGTCAGTTTCCATAATCATTGTTCTCCTTGCTCTTCCATTTCCCCTGGCTCACCACTCTCTCACCAGCCCCTCTCCTCCTCTCCTCTAACAGTAGATTCAGCTTCTGACCTCCTTCTTTTGCCCATCTCCTAAAGTGGAAAAGGTCCAGGTCTCTGTTTGCATATCTGTCCTGCATCCATATTCAAATTGACCTAGCTTTCTACTTGCTTTTCCACCCATACCACAAAGTCCGTTGGATGTTATTTATGAAGTCAAGGTTGAGAATAGTAGCATTGTGCACCATTAAAGTCTGGCACGAAGCTCTCTCCTATGTTTGAACACTGACCATGTGTGGTGTTTTCTGTGTAGCAGGAAAGCCATCTTCCTAAGACTGACGATCATTGGGACAGATCCCAGTCCCCAGGGGACCCCGGCAGAATCCTGCTCATCCATGGCCCAGTGCAGATCCAGGAATGATGCAAGAGGAAGAAGCAGCACCACTTCCTCTTCAGTGATTTACTGCTTGTGTCTAGTACCAAGTATGTGTGCACTGCACACTCTCCTGCTCAGCACAAAATGCATTTCACTAACAAATAGCATTTACACAGCCCTGACTTTAATGCCACAGGTTCTTTTTCAATTTTGTTTGCAAAGAATTGGATTCCTTGTTTATTTCCCACATGTCCCTGAAGTGGTGTTACTTTTGAGAATATTGTCAAGAATGAAGAACACCACCAGGCATGCTGTCCATCCTGTAGCCACAGCATGCAGACTTTGATGTAGGAACCAGAGTTAGGATCAGGCTGCACTACACATAGAGGCCCTGACTCCAACACAGATAGAACAACACGATTGAGAATGTGACAGATCGATGAGCCCCTGTCCATAGTTGAAAACAATTAAAAAAAACAACTAAGAATAGTTGGAGCTGAGAATGTCACTTAGGGGGAGAGTGCTTGCCTAGCATGAACGAAGCCCTGGGGTCAATTCCTCAGTACCAAATACACAGAAAATGTTGGAAGTGGGTCTGGGACTCAAGTGCCTTTCCTTGAGCAAAGAAGCTCAGAGACAGTTTAGGCCCGGAGTTCAAGTCCCAGGAGTGGAAAAAGAAAACATGCTGAAAAAAAAAATCAAGGGAGTAGTTTGGGAGACTAGTTCTTAACACAACACATTGAACACATTGTGGATGTAAATTAAGAGGTATGGTGTTTGTTGCTGTTTTTAGGTATAAGAAATGCTTTAAGATTAAGAATGTTATCCCACTGCATGCCCTGTGGATAGCTGAATGTGGGGACAATGAGAAGGGTGGTGATCATTCCAGAAAGTCCCTTCTTTTGGGCTGGCCCATGGAGAATGCCAAGGCCACCGTCAGGTAAGACTTACGGCTCACCCCTGAACTGTCGGGAGTCGAGCTAGCAGCTAACCTCATCCTGACCTCTGGCTGTGCTGTTATCACAAGGAATATGGTAAGATTTGGCTGATTTGACAGTCAGCACTTACCAAGATGTTTTACTGTGTCCATAGGCGCCTGGTTTATGTTTACCATTCAGCCTTGTCTTGTTTTATTGCCTCCTGTCATTTACCAACCTAAAAGCTTTCTTATTTTCTTAAACTTTGGTAACCCTATGCCATTCCCTGGTTCCCAAACTGCATAAAAGCTGGATATTAAGAATAAACGGGGCTGCAGTCTTGAGTTTCAATCTCGAGATGCAGACCTCCCGTACCTCATCTTTGCCTCTTGTCTTTTTCCTCTTGTCTTGTATTTTTCCTTTTCTTTAATACTCGCCCCCCTCATTCAGGATTCCTTTTAACTGCCGGCTGGCTCGGCAGGTGTGGCGCCTGAACAGGGACCTGAACTCCTGGGATGATGGCAGAGGACCCCAGCTCAGGTAAGGACGTCCAATCATTTGGGAAGGAGAGCAGGAGAGAGAGATTATTGTCGGGAGTAAGAAATTATGGGATAATGTATAGGCTGCATGCTATACGTGCAGGCCCCCAAAGGCATGCTTAATGCCCGGGCAGTGAAAGTTGGCCAAAGTCACTTAGAACGTTTTCTTTTACTTTATTGAGGAAGCATGCCCCCAGTCCCTGCTGGAAGGAACCAATAACTTAGAAACTTAGCAAAAAAAAAAAAAAAGGAGAGAGAGAGAGAGAGAGAGAGAGAAACATTATGATGCATATGACCCTGAGAAAACCCCAGTGGATGCTATTATTCTTTGGTATCTGGTCCGAGATTGCTTAGATCCTAGACATGAACAGATTAAATTCGATCAGTCGATTGGAGAAACTGAACAGGAACCTGATGAGTGTTGCCCATCCCCGGGAGCATATGCTGCTGCCCGGGAAGAGCTGAGAAAATTAATAAGACCTGAACTCACTGGGCTAGACATTATAAAGACTCAGGTGGCTCAGACACTGAGGAAAAATTAAGCAATGAGCCTACTAAAGATAGCTTGACCGATGTTGAGAATATGTTGAAATCAGTTATAGCTCTATTGTCACAGCTTCATCCAGAACAACAAACTCCTTTAAAGGGAGTCCTGGAAGACTTACAGCTCTCCTAGGTGCAGGCTACTCGCAGTGGGGAGGAACCTGAGGCTAGGGGAATGCTAACACCACCGAGGTAACTTCTCCTGACTGAGCGCTTTATTTCCATCCACCACGACAGATTTGAAAGCCTAACCAGGGTGAGTGACCATTAGCCCGGAGCTTACATTTTCCATAAAGACACTGGGCTAGGTCAAGGAGATCAGCGATTGTGGGTGTTTGGAGACAACTGATCTCTAGTTCAGCTCCACTGGTCACTCATCAAGTGGGGTACAGTCTAAATTGCTTCAGGAAAGCTGCTCAAGTTTGAGGCCAATCTTATATATTTGGAATATTTTGCAGGACTTACCTAACTTCTATGAGCACTCAGGCAGATTAATTTCTCTCTGTCTCTTTTTCTGCCTCCCTCTAAACTCTGCCTGCCTGCCTGTGACATAGGATAGGTATTGATATTTGTTTAACATCTGCTTTAAAAGACTAAAAGAAAGGTTTTCTATTCTTGTTATTGATGTTAAGTTTGGAGACTCAGTTAAACTCTGCTTGTTTGGCTAAATCGTAAGCTTTCTCTAGCATTGAGCACATGGTCAACAATAGGATTGGTTGGGGAGGAAGCCTGCCCATCCCCCAGGTGACAAGCATGCCAAATTCCTGGAGGCTGGGCAGGGACTTGGAGTCCTGTGGCCTTGCATTTCAAAGGTGCCTTACAATTCAAATGCTGAAAGATGAAGGTGTCTTACTGTGAGCTCACTGTCTGTGTTCATGCCCTGTCTTCCATAAGTTCCCCCTGGGAGCTAAACTGGTTTCTCAAAATGTGGCATCTCAGATGATCTGAAAATTTTGGTTTGCTGAAAAGGTTTTTTTTTGTTTACTATCTGACCATGTGGTTCTAGAATATAGGCAAAATAATATCATTTGCCACTGGAATTCCAGAAAAACTTACATGGCCAATTAAAGAACAATTCTAAGCGCGCCCCAAAACGTGTGCACATTGTCTGTATGTGTATGTATGTCTATATCTATGTCTATCTGTTGGTAAAACTTAAAAACAAAACAAAAAACAGGTTTCAAACCCAAACTGATCATGTTTGGGAGCAAACAAATGTGTCTAAGAAAAACTCCAAAAGGTTTTAATATACAGCACATGATATAAGTTCAATGATGTAAAACCAGTGTGTTATTCTTTATGTCTATCTATGCTGAGTCAAGTGTACATCTAATCCTGAAAATTCTTTGGTGTAGACTAAGATTTTGTTTCTCCATTTTCTTTCTTCGCTGTGCTCTCATAAACTCTTTAAGATAAAGGGACCAGAGTCATTTTGAAATAACTGCACAGATGTGACTATTAACCTAAATTTTCCGGACCCAAAATTAACATTTTGCTTTATAGGATCCAGGTTTACATGTGTGCTAGCTGAGTGGACCGTGGCAGTCTGTGGCTACAGAAAGCTGCCTCCACAGTCGGCTCCCAAACTGGGAGTTGTTTGTGACTCAGAAACTGCCCTGGCTGCTACAGAGAGCAGACTTGGTTGGCCTTCAATCTGTGTGGATTTTGTGACTAGAAAGATGATTAAAGGCCCAAGCCTTCAAAAATCTGCTCAAAAATGCCCTTAACCAGTCTGTGTAGAAATTTACAGACAACAACCAGGAAATGTAACAGCCTATCCAGGGAACTCTACTACAGCCTTATCCAGATGCAAGCCATCTCTCCTGCTGGCCTGCTAATTGGGGATGGAAGACACAGCCACTTCAGGTCCACTGAAGCTGAGACTTTTATTATTATTCATTTGTTTTCTCTTTCACGTGCCAGTAAGGTAAGGTTAAATAATATGATTTTATTTAATAGCACATGGATCCCATTCAGTCTGCTGTTCTTTAAGTGTTACAGCAAAACTCTGGCAACTACTTGGTGGTCAATTCTTAGCCACTTACAGGTAAACTCTACTCCGTTTGATCTCCTGTTGCTTTATTTGGAAATAAAAAGGGCTTTTATGGCTAAGACTCCTTGGACAGTTCAAAGCCAGCCCAGGCAGAGAAAAATAAAAATCCTGCTTGGTCATATTTTGGGTCCTTATTATTTTACTAGTCAAAAATTACAGGAGGAGAAAGATGGCACCAACAGAATAGGGAGGCACCCCGACTCGCTCCAACTGTATAGCGAGCTGGGAATTCCAACACCCAACACCCCATCAAGAACCCAGCAAAACCAGCAGCCAGAAGCAGTGGAGAAACGCAGGAAAACAAAAAGGAGCAAAAAAGAAGACCCGAAAACCTACACGGAGCTGGAGAATCTCCGGGGTGCCCTCCCCCCACCAGCCGACCCTGGCCCAAACAGGGCCAGGCTGGGAAAGGGGAATCCGGCAATCGGCAGACAGGCTGCCAGGAGCGCAGAATTCATATAGCAGGAGACCCCACGGACACAAGGCAGGGTGCAGACCAAGACACACACTGGCAGCAACAAGCACCCGCTCTGGTAGGCGTACCATGCACTGGTGGGTGGGGCCAAAGTGACAGCACCTGCTGCCATAGACACGCCTACACAGAAGGGAGGGAAGACCTACACAGATCTCCAGATGCGCAAATCACAAAGAAACATAACTCAGTTCATCAAAGGGCAAGCCAACTCGCCAGCTCCAAAAAGCAGCACGACTGAAGAGGAGATGGAGACTAAAAAAGCAAATGAGGCCATGTTAACAGGAATGATCAAAAGCGTCAGAAATTAAATCAGAAAACAATTCCAGGAGTTTAGAGCGGAAATCTGGAAGGACACCCAAGAAGCCAAGAAAGAAATGGAAGCAAAAATGGATACAATGCAAGCCTCCTTTAAAGAAAGTCTCCACATCCTGAGAATTGAAATGCATGAAAAAATAGATTTAAAATACAACTCTTTAACGGAAGAAATTTCCACGATCAGAGCTGATATGACAACCATAAATAGCTCTCTGCCATCCATAAACTCCACAATTGAAACCATAACACAAAGAGTGGACCATATAGAATCCAGAATCTCTCGCCTGGACGATGAAGCAGCTGACAACAACCAGAAAATGACCACACTCCAAGAAAAGGTGAAGCTTCAGGGAAGACTAATCCAGGAACTAATGGACAAAGACAAGAGATATAATCTGCGCATAATTGGAATAGAAGAAGGAGCCGAATACCAGAACAGAGGGCTTAATCATGTTCTCAATAAAGTTATTGCAGAAAACTTCCCCAATCTCACAGGGGACCCCATCCAGGTAACCGAAGCCTATAGGATACCTGGCAGGCCAGACCCCAGGAAAGCCACATAATATTCAAGACTACAGACCTCAAGATTAAAGAGCAAATTCTGAATTCAGCCAAAGCAAAGAAGGAAACTTTCTTCAATGGGAAGAGGATTCGAATAACATCCGGCTTATCCACACAAACTTACCAAGCTCGAAGTGAGTTGAAGAACACCATCCAAGTACTTCAGTATAACAATTTACAACCTCGGATCAAATATTCAGCGGAATTGGAGTTCACATTCGAGGGAAAACCAGATCTTTCCACACCAAAGAGGAGCTAAAGGAGTATGTGAATAAAAAACCAGCCCTACAGCGAATATTGAGAGGGGAACCCCACCCAACAGAGATCCTAAAAGACACACAGACAGAATCAGAAAGAAACTTCAATAGCCAAAGTCCAGCAGAAAGACCAGCTCACTAAAGACAAGAAAAAAGAAAGAGGAAAATACAGCCCAACAAGAAAATGGAAGGAGAAAAAACACCCTTATCCTTGATCTCTTTAAATATAAATGGTTTAAACTCCCCGATAAAGAGGAGCAGACTGGCAGAATGGATTCGCAAACAAAAAATTAACATCTGCTGTCTACAAGAGACCCACCTTACAGCAAGGGACAAAAACAGGCTTCAAATGAAAGGATGGAGCAAGATCTACCAAGCAAATGCATCCACCAAAACGGTAGGTGTAGCCATTCTGATCTCAGACAATCTGGACTTCTCATTGAAGTCAACTCAAAAAGACAAAGAAGGACACTACATATTAATACAAGGAAAAATCCAGAATCAAGAAATCACGGTGATAAATGAATACTCACCAAACAAAAGAGGCCCTACATATGTCAAGCAAATTCTCACAGAATTACAGAGCAAGATAGACGCAAACACAATCATAGTGGGTGACTTTAATACTCCTCTCTCTCCAAGAGACAGATCCAACACCCAGAGGATTAGTAAGGGAGCTGAGGACCTAAATAACACCATTTCCCAAATGGATCTAACAGACCTATATAGAACCTTCCACCCTACAGAGACCCAATACACCCTCTTTTCAGCAGCCCATGGATCATATTCCAAAATAGACCACGTCATAGCCCACACAAAGAACCTCAGCAAATATAAAAGTATTGACGTCATCCCATGTATTATATTTGATCACAGTGGATTAAAGGTAACCCTCAACAACAAAGGATACCACAGAGGCTATACACAATCTTGGAGGCTAAACCCCATGTTGCTATCCAACACTTGGGCCACAGACCAAATTAAAGATGAAATCAACGAATTCATAAGCCACAATGACAAAGAAAACACATCACAAAGAAACCTATGGGACACAGCTAAGGCAGTACAGAGGGGCAAGATCATTGCACTCAGCACCCACATTAAAAGAATGGAAGCAGAGCAGGTGAATACCCTCACGATGAAACTAAAACAACTGGAGAAACAAGAAATGACAGAATCTAAAACAACTATGAGGGGAGAAATCACAAAGATTAAAGAAGGGCTAAATCTGATTGAAAATAGAAAGACCATTCAACAAATAAATTAGACTAAAAGCTGGTTCTTTGAGAAAATAAATAAAATTGACAGACCCCTTGCAAGACTTACAAAAAAAAGAAGAGAAAAGACTCATATACGTAAAATCAGGGACTCCACCAGAAAAATTACAAGTACACATGATATTCAAACAATCATAAGGAGCTATTTCTAAAACCTCTACTCAGCAAAAAACAATTATTTTACAGAAATGGATCAATTGTTAGAGAAGTACAAACTGCCCAAACTGAACCAAGAAGAAATAAATCAACTAAATAAACCAATAACTTACAGTGAGATACAGGAGGTAATCAAGAACCTCCCTACTAAGAAAAACCCAGGCCCAGATGGATTCACCAACGAATTCTACAAAACCTTTAGTGAGGAGCTAATACCAATACTCCTCAAACTCTTCCGCGAAATAGAAACAGAGGGAGAAATCCCAAACTCATTCTACGAAGCTAATATCATACTCATTCCCAAACCAGGCAAAGACCCAACAAAAAAAGGGAACTACAGACCAATATCACTAATGAACACAGACACAAAGCTTCTCAATAAAATATTAGCTAACAGGATCCAGAAACTGATCAAGAAAATCATACATCATGACCAAGTAGGCTTCATCCCTCAGTCACAAGGATGGTTCAACATCTGTAAATGAATCAACGTAATTCACCACATAAACAGATCTAAAATTAAGAATTACATTGTTATCTCAGTCGATGCCCAAAAAGCCTTTGACAAAATACAACATCCATACCTATTAAAAGCTTTGAAGAGAACAGGAATAGATGGAACATTCCTCAAAACAATAAAAGCCATATACAACAGACCAACTGCTAATATCATATTAAATGGAGAGAAACTTAAATCATTCCCCCTAAACTCAGGAACAAGACAAGGATGCCAACTCTCCCCACTTCTGTTCAACATAGTGCTGGAATCCCTAGCCATAACAATAAGGCAAGAGGAGGACATCAAAGGGATCCACATCGGCAAGGAAGAAATCAACTTATCCCTATTCGCAGACGACATGATCTTATATCTGAAGGACCCAAAAAACTCAGTACCCAAACTCCTACACCTAAAACCAATTTGGCAAAGTAGCAGGATACAAAATCAATCCACAAAAGTCAGCAGCTTTTCTGTACACCAGCAATAGACAAACAGAAAAGGAAATTATGCAAACAATTCCATTTACAGTAGCCAAAAAAAGAACAAAGTACCTAGGGATCAACTTAACCAAGGACGTGACGGACCTATTCAATGAAAACTACAAAAATCTAATAAGGGAAATCAAAGAAGACACAATGAGATGGTAAGACCTCCCATGCTCATGGGTAGGCAGAATCAATATAGTGAAAATGGCCATATTGCCCAAATTGTTATACAAATTCAATGCAATACCTATCAAAATCCCAGCCACATTCTTCACTGAAATAGAGAAACCAATCCATAAATTCATATGGAACAGCAAAAAATCTAGAATAGCCAAAGAAATTCTAAGTAAAAAAGAAAAAAATAGTGCAGGAGGTATCACAATACCAGACTTCAAGCTCTACTACAAGGCCATCATAACAAAAACAGCATGGTATTGGTATAAAAACAGATCGGAAGACCAATGGATTAGAATTGAAGACCCAGAAATAAAACCGCACTCTTACAGCCAACTGATATTCGACAAAGGAGCTAAAGACATACAATGGAATAAACATAGCCTCTTCAACTACTGGTGCTGGGAGAACGGGGCAGCCATATGCAGAAAACTCAAAGTAGACCCAAGCCTATCACCATGCACCAAGATCAACTCAAAATGGATCAAGGACCTCAATATCAGACCTGAATCCTTGAAACTACTGAAAGACAGAATAGGAAAGACGCTGGAACTCATAGGCACAGGAAGGAACTTCCTGAATGGAGTCCCAGGGGCACAACAAATAGGGGAAAGACTCGACAAATGGGACTACTACAAATTAAAAAGTTTCTGCACAGCTACGGTCATAGCCACCAAAATAGAAAGACAGCCAACCATATGGGAAAGGAAAAACAACCCTGAGATACCACCTCACCCCAGTTAGAATGGCCTATACTCTGAACTCAGGAAACAATAAATGCTGGAGGGCCTGTGGGGAAAGAGGTACCCTTCTCCATTGTTGGTGGGAGTGCAAATTAGTACAACCACTTTGGAGAACAGTATGGAGGTTTCTCAAAAAGGTCAATATAGACCTATCCTATGACCCAGCCATACCATTCCTAGGCATCTATCCTAAACAGCAAAACCCAGGATATCAAAAAGACATTTGTATTTCCATGTTTATCGCGGCACAATTCACAATAACCACCAAAATATGGAAACAACTCAGATGCCCCTCCACAGACGAATGGATCCAAAAAATATGGTACTTATACACAATGGAATACTACATAGCGATTAGGAATGGTGAAATATTGTTATTTGCAGGGAAATGGTCAGAACTCAAACAAATAATGTTGAGTGAGACAAGCCTAGAACACAGAAAACAAAGGGGCATGATCTCCCTGATATATGACTGTGAACAAAGGGAGACGGAGAGACAGTAGAGACCAAGTCTGTGAATACTGTATATGTTCTTGATACATTGTATATTGCATTTATGTCTACCTGACCTAGACAAGGGATAGAAAAAGAGGACGTAAGATATCACAAGAAATGTACACACTGCCCTACTATGTAACTGCACCCTTTTTGCACAACACCTTGTAAAAAAATTTATGTTCAATTAATAACCCCCCCCCCCCCGAAAAAAAAAAAGAGAGCATCACTATGAAGTTGGATTCCACTCAGGGTCTCCTCTTTTACACTAACTGCCCTGCTGCAGAATTATCCACCCAGTGGGAAGAGACATTCCATGACCCAGCTCCGTCAGTCTCCAGTCTTATTTAATGAGCCTCGTGGATCAAGCAAGATTCCTGACCAACACTCCTTTTGTAAAATATCTGCTCTCTTCTCTCCATGGACAAGTTAATACTAATCCCAAACAGGGCATCAAAAAAACCCTCTGTATTATATTATAGAATTATTTCTAATACTTACTTAAAAGTGAAAAACATTGTATATTTGAGGGAATGACATTTCTATACTTCTTTTTGTCTATCTTACATTTTGAATTATATATGAAACCCAGAGTTTGTGATTTGACCTGGGTAAGAGTGTTTGACAGTGCTTCAGATTTGCTGACAGATGATTTTATTTAATTCCAGTTTGTTTTCTACCCAGAGGGGTCAGGTACATCTTTGCTGAGTTTACTTTTGCATTTCATTTAGGTTCCCTTCCTGATTTCTCTTCAGGAAACAGATAAAAAGAAGCCCTTATTCATTGTAGTTATTACATGGGTTGTGATAGAGGAGGAAAAGGACAAAGGATTGGGTGGACAGAAATGATATTTAAAAATAAATACACTTCTGGAAGTTGTGATAAATCTAATTAAACAGACAAGAAATTAACTGATTGGATTTTGAATAGCCATCAAAGCAATAAACATAGTGAGAAAGATCTCAGGGCTAAATGTTCTTGAGGAATGAGCAGAACTGTTTTCCTGGAGGAAATGGAGCTTCATTTCACTGTGCCTGTAGTAAGGGTGCATAGATGAGGGTCATAAATACAAGCTGAGTTTTGAGTTGCTCTTGTGAGATCCAGAAAGCCATTATAGTGGCTTCATGGTTGTGTCTGACCGAATGATGGAGGCAGAAACCAGAGGCAGATGCCAATCTGCACCCAAGGTGAAGCTGTGGTGTACAGAAATGGTGACTGTGGTGAACTCAGCGCACCCTAAAGGAGTAATCAGCAGTACTTTGAGAGGAAAACAATTTTAAATATTGGTGGGTCCAGTAAAACAGAAGAACTGGAGATAGAACAGGAGACCCTGGGGGCTCCAAGTCCAGTTACTGGAAGAAGTCTAGTAGACATAGGAAGATGGGGAGTATGCCTACTACATAACTCAGACTTATTCCATTAGATTTATAGACCTAGGAAAAATAGACAAAGACCAAGTCAAGTTGGGCTACATAATATTCCACAGACCTTGGTCTGGGAATATGGCCTAGTGGCAAGAGTGTTCGCCTCATGTACATGAAGTCTTGGGTTTGATTCCTCAGCACCACATATATAGAAAATTGCTAGAAGTGGTGATGTGGCTCAAGTGGAAGAGTGCTAGCCTTGAGTAAAAAGAAGCCAGGGACAGTGCTCAGGCTCTGAGTTCAAGGCCCAAGAATGGCAAATTAAAAAAAAAAAAAAGAAATTACAGGTTAAGACTTCTCATTTGCGTACTTTGCATGATTTTCAAAAATTTCTGGGAGATATTAATTGGCTTCGCCCTTATCTTAAATTATCCACAGCTGAATTAAAACCCTTATTTGATCTATTAAAGGGTGACCCTGACCCTACATCTCCCAGAGGAATGACAACTGAAGCAACTAAAGCCTTAAGCATAGTAAATTCTGCCATTTCTTCCCAACATATAAATAATATTGATTACTCAGCCCCTTGGGAAGCTTATATTCTAACTACACCTCATTCTCCAACAGCGGTCCTCTGGCAGAAGGGACCTCTTTTATGGCTTTCCTTGCCTTCTACTCCTTCAAAAGTGTTAACACTCCCTATTATAAATTGGTAGCCACCTTAGTCCACATGTGCTGTGTGGAATCTTGTAAGTATTTTGGACGAGATCCACAGGTTATTTCTATCCTCTATACTTAAAAGCAGCAGCAAGAATGGCTTTATATCCATTGTGATTCCTGGGCCATTGTTTGGGCCAATTTTGTGGGCACAATTTCACATCATTATCCCTCCAACAAGTTACTTCACTTTGCCTCTTATTATGTCTTTATATTTCCTCAGGTTGTGTCTCTATCTCCTCTTTCTATGGCTGCCTTGGTGTTTACAGACGGATCCTCTAACGGAACGGCAGCTCTTGCAATTGATGGTGAAACTAGATCTTGGGACACTGGTCTCTCTTCTGCCCAGGAAGTTGAACTTCAAGCAGTTTTAGAGGCCCTTACACTTTTACCTACTAAAGCCTTTAATTTATATTCAGATAGTCATTATGCTATTTGAGCCCTTCAGGTCATTGAAACTGTCCCTTTTCTTGGTACAGCTAATTCCACTATCCAAACTCTTTTTTGCCAGATACAACTTCTTCGCTCTTGAACCTTTCCGTGCTATTTTGGATTTATACGTACCTATACTAAGCTTCCTGGACCATTAAGTGAGGGCAATGCTATCACGGATGAGGCTACTCAAATTTTCCTCACTCAAATTGACTTGGCAAAGCAATCACATGCTGCCCACCATCATAATAGTCGTGCCTTATGTCAGCAATTTCATATTACTTGTGAGGCAGCTCATCAGATTGTAAAAACTTGTCCCAACTGTGCTATCTTCCTACCTGTGCCCTCCAATGGCATTAATCCTCAAGGCTTAGTGGCCAACCATGTCTGGCAAATGGATGTTACCCACATCCCCTCTTGTGGAAAGCTCCGCTTTGTCCATGTTACAATAGACACTCTAATTTTATTATGGCTACTCCTCTTAGCGAGGAAGCTGGCAAACATTGTATCTCCCAAGCCTTACGCTGCTTTGCTACTATGGGACTTCCTAAACAAATTAAAACTGATAATGGTCCAGGATATGTTGGACGAGCTTTTCAATCTTTTTGCAAATCTAACCAAATTGTTCACTCTACAGGAATTCCCTATAATCCTCATGGTCAAGGAATTGTTGAACGGGCCAACAGTTTGTTAAAACACCATATTTCTAAATTAAAAGGGGGGGGTAACTATGCCCCTTCTCTCCTGTTAATATACTTTCTCATGCTTTATTCGTACTATATTTTTTAAATTTGGACTGCAATGGCCACTCCGCAGCACAGCGGTTCAGGGAAAAGAGAGAGCAAAGAGTTGCCCAAGTTAAGTGGAAAGATCCTTTAACAAGTGCTTGGCACAGGCCCGATCCGGTATTGACATGGGGTCAAGGATATGTCTGTGTTTTTTTCACAGGATGAAAATGATACCTGCTGGCTACCTGAGCATTGTGTTCGGATTGTGGAAACTCATCAGAATGGTACAAGCGTTGACCCACTGGGCTTACGTGCCAGATCCACCGATTGTGTACCCTGAGACCTGGGAGGGAGCTGAGGTGTTCATCCATGTCAACAGATCAGCGTATGGTATAGCTCCAGACCCTTTTGACCAACACGTTAAGTTGGGAGATTTTGCAGCTTCTGGCACTGGAACCCCTTTATGCTTTACAACTGACTCCAACAGTTATATTCCAGGATGTACTGTAATGCAATCCATAAATTATAGAATTTGGATTCCTGATAATAGTCAAGTATATAAGAATGACTTCATTGCCTACTGGGTTTCCTGTACATGCCAATTCTACCTAGTCCTTCACGATACCTCGCTGCATCAACTATTCTCAAAATGTAGAATCCACGGGAGAACTGCACCCCATAAAGTGTAGAAATGATCATCCTTTTATAACCAATATTTCAGGAACAAATTCTCAGCTGATAGACTGGTCCGGAGCGAATCTCAACAACAAGTACAACCCAGGTCTGTGGTGGATTTATGGACACCCTCAACGTCATGTCTGGATGTTAGTGGCTTCCCTGAACAATATCTCCTGGCCCATTTCTACTTCTTTAAAAAATATTATGAGTTGTGTAACACCCCCTTATGCTATTATGTATGGACCTTTTAATATTTCTATAGGAGCCATGTATTTCAATGTTACTTGCACTAACTGTTCTTTTACAAATTGCTTGTATAAGTGGTCTTCCTGATTCTGTAATTGTTATTAAGCAACCACCATTTGTTATGCTTCCTGTAAATTTATCTGAAGCTTGGTATGAAGAAACAGGTATTCAAGTGTTAAAACATTTAAAAGAGCTTATGCGTCCTAGACGATTTGTAGGGCTACTAATAGCAGGCATTGTAGCCTTTATTTCCTTAGCTGCCTCTGCTGCAGCAGCCACTGTGGTTCTAACACAAAATGTGCAAACAGCTCACTATGTTAATCAGCTTGCTCATAATACCATGCAAGCCCTGCACTTTCAAGGCAGGATTGATGATAAAGTAGAACAAAAATTAGAAGCATTGTATGAATCTGTGCTATCACTGGGAGAACAAATGCGTGCCTTACAATCTTTGCAATGGGTGCGCTGTCATGCTGGGTTTGACTTTATTTGTGTGACCCTCCATAAGTATAATGGGTCAAGCCATCCTTGGGAACAAGTTGTAGCACATCTAAATGGTATTTGGCACCATAATAACTTGTCCTTAGATCTCTTGCAACTCCATAGACAAATAGCTGGACTAGAACGGGCTCCGCCTTTGGACTTTAAAGTGGCAGAAACAGCAAAAGAACTGTTTGAACGACTTCAACAGCATGTCCCTTCCTTAACTAACGTTAAGGGGCTGCTAATGACATTGCTTGGCCCAGGGATACTTTTGCTGATGGCTTTCCTATGCCTCCCTTGCATTTTATGCATATTGCAAAACTCTTTCATGAGCTTAGCCAGCCAGCTGCATAAGATCAAGCTCCAAGTGAATGAACTTTCCCCCAAGAGGAACCGCAGCCAGAGACGGGTATGAGGCGGTACCAGCCTTGACCTACCTAAGAGATGGGGCTTCAGCATTGCTCTGAAGTTGACCCTAAGATGGGTAAGGCAGGCTGGGGTACCCACCCCACCTAAGACAGGCGGGTTCGCTTCTTTTAATAAAAAGACGGGGGATCTGTCGGGAGCCGAGCTAGCTGCTAACCTCATCCTGACCTCTGGCTGTGCTGTTATCATAAGAAATGCGGTAAGATTTGGCTTAATTGACAGTCAGCACTTACCAAGATGTTTTACTGTGTCCATAGGCGCCTGGTTTATGTTTATCATACAGCCTTGTCTTGTTTTATTGCCTCCTGTTATTTACCGACCTAAAAGCTTTCTTATTTTCTTAAACTTTGGTAACCCTATGCCATTCCCTGGTTCCCAAACTGCATAAAAGCTGGATGTTAAGAATAAACCGTGCTGCAGTCTTTAGTTTCAATCTCGAGATGCAGACCTCCCACACCCCATCTTTGCCTCTTGTCTTTTTTCTCTTGTCTTGTATTTTTCCTTTTCTTTAATACTCGCCCCCCTCATTCAGGATTCCTTTTCACTTCCGGCTGGCTCGGCAGGCTGCACCTTCAGTGAAATAGCAAAGGAGTGATTCTGCATTCATCACTTAGCTAATTCACCTCACACTACCATGATTTTACAGTAATCTTTATTATTGTTCATGCTAATGTAAAATAAATTTTCTAGGATATGAGACAACATCAAACACTTCAGAAAACGCTTTAAGGAAGTGAAACATTCTAGTTTTTCTCATGTTTCATGTTGGTTAATTGCACATTTTTCCGTGTATTTCTGGATAAAGAATATTCTATTGAAAGAACTTGTTTCTTCTGTGTACTTTAATCTAGATGACTATATTTCTTTAAATGTTTGAATAGCACATCTAGCTTTGTTGGTATTATCACAGAGAATTGAATGTAAGGCAAATGTGAGACTGGCCCATGGTAAGGGAGCTTCCATCACAAATGGCAGTGATTCCATTCAAATCCACTCCTCTTGTACAGTAGCCTACTTAACATCACAGTAATAGCACCATATGGGCCACAGTCCATCAATACCCCAGTTAACACTGGGGTCGATTTTTCTGTGTTCACATGGATACCAATGGTTGACAGTATTTTCATCTTTCATAATTTCTTAAGATCATGTCTATGAAATGTCACTAAATATTGTCTATCGTTTTAATTTGCAGTTCTACCCAAGAAAATGAAAAATGGTGCTCTTTCCTGCAAAGGTATTAAGCAAGTGTTTATATTTAATATTTCACTTTGTTTATGAATGGAGAGTTGAAAGCCAATATCCTTAATATATACTCACTCATTCATTATGGTTGTTATTTATCCTGGCTGCAATTATAAATAATATACATTTTGTATTTTATGACACTTTGTATAATCTCTAAAGTTTCCTTCACTTTAAATGATAAATTAACATTCTCTGAAAATATATATCTAGGTCATCAGGCACTAGAGGCTCCATCCTGCAATTCTTCCTCAGGAGGCTGAGGTTTGCAGTTTGAAGGCAGTCTGAGCATGAGAGTCCAAGAGACTCAGATCTCCAGTTAACCCCCAGAAGATTAGAGCCATAGCCTGAAGCACAAAAGCTTAGAAACCATGCCCAGACTCTGGGGAAAGCCCCAGGTTTTGGCACTATCTATGTTCCCATGCTGCATGGAGCTAGCTCCCAGCACCTGTTGCTTTTGGTTGTCTAGGAAAATGTTGGCCCTCCCCTCTAGATAGTCACACTTGAAACACTCGCTGTGATTCCTTCCCAAATGTCACTGTGCAGGGCTATCTGCTCGCTTCTCAATCCTATCCTACTTTCCTCCAATGTTATTTCATTTATTCAAATGCATAACTTATCCATGAGTGTTTGTGAACAACAAAATATAGATTAAAAACATAGTAAGTATAAAGACTGATGTGAAAACTCAGTTACTAGCTAATAATGTATTACTTTGGGTTCTTATTGAATGGCTCAGGTATACGAGCCTGGCAAAAGAGGAAGACCCGGATGACAGCATTCCACTCCAGATTTTCACCAATGAAGTCAAGAACAGTTGCCTTGTAAGTGATTTTTACAGCAGAGAGGACATTTCTAGTTACTTGCTCAGGCTGGAAGGGGAAGAGAGTTTAAAAATTATCAAGTGGAAAGAAACATTTTAAGAACAATGATAGGAGGAAAATTAGGAAAGAACGAAATTGAGGGATGAGCTTTATTCCACTTAGGTGTTATTTATGAAGGTAAATGTGATAGCAATGTGTCTTAGTGCAATTACTTTATGCTATTGACAATTATCTTCTATTTTGGAACAATTCTGTGTCCTTCTCTTAGTAGAATAGCTCCCTTTATTTCAACATCCATTTCCAGCATTCATGCTGAATTTTCCTAGGGGTATTATGTATTTTTAAATCACTTTAGTGTAAATTGAGAATCTTTCTTGAAAATGCAATACCTGTTACGCGCAGCTGGCTCATGCCTGGGATCATGGCTGCACAAAAGTTGAGATTTGAGCATTGTAGTTGAAAGCCAGCCTGGGAGGAAAGACCTTGAAATGCTTACCTCCAAATTACCAGCAAAAAGAGCTGGAATTTTAGCTTTGGCTCACGTGGTAGATTGCTAGACTTGAATTACAAAGCTCCATGAGGTGCACAACCTAACTAAGTGAGTTTTGTTTGCTTATGTTTTTAACATAAGAAAGGAAGACCAACTGGGCAGGGCAGAAAAGTCCCTTTGAGACTCTTATAGACAATGAAGGACCCCAAATCCAGAAGTGGAGCTATGTCTCAAAGTGCTAGACCTCTAGCCTTGAGCAAAACGAACCCAAGCATGGAGTGTAGGACAGGAGTTCAAGCCCCCAAATAAGAACAACAACATCAAAAATGAAAGGAAGACCATTTAAAAATGTATCATCATTCATACATTTATGTCTTTCATATGTAAAACTGTGTACTAGACAATATAAAACTTTATTCACTGATTTTAGTTAACATGTATAAACAGAAGCAAATTTTAATATTAAATATATACAATTTGTCACAGTTTTGTCATACAGAAGGTCATTTCTATCAGTCAGGGAGGTATTCTTCTTCCTGGAATTAAACAACTTTTTCATGTTATTATTATTATTATATGTGGAGTAGTTATCATTAATTTCATATATTTTTGTGGAATTAAAAACAAAGGAAAGGTTCCAAATACTAAAAAGAAAATCAGAATCTTTCCCCCAAAGTTTCTTAGAATTTTTCATATAATTGTTTTTATTTTTACTTGTTCTAGAACAGTGTCAGCATACATGACAGTATACATATTTTTGAAAGTCTTTACCAAATATCATAGTCCTTCATGCTGAAATTTATATACTTCTGAAAAATAGTGGTATTCTTTTATATCTGTACTAACTCTTTTCTACTAAACTTAACTTTAGTGTGCGTATGTACATATGTATATGTAACTTATATATTTGTACATATATTCATATACACGTTACATAAAGAGAATGTACATAAGCTTATATAATTATATACAAATATAGGTGTCTATTCATATATACAAATAAACATAACACTCATGTTTACATACACATTTCTATGTATGCACACATAAAATATACAAATGTTTATATACACATAAGATACATTTAAGGTATATATGAATATACACATAATCATTATATATATGTATTCTCTGTGTGTGAGTGTGTGTGTGTGTGTGTGTGTGTGTGTGTGTGCATGATGGTAGGTATTGAACCAGGGACTCATACACGCTAGTCCAGTTTTGCCTTAATCAGCTAAACTTCATGCTGTTTCATATTTTCCAAATACTCATATTTAGATTTCTTCAATTGTCCCCCATAGTGTTCTTGAGCCAGAACAGAAAGCTACATATTCAAATATTGCTTTATGCTAAATTATCATGCTTGACTCTTGTTAACATCAGGACTCAGTTCACTTGAAATCCATGAGTCAGGATATGTTCACCCCATTGCTTGTAATGCCTTTGAGAATATCACCTGATACTTGCCACAATGGGTCACATATATATGCTGACATTGTAGTAGAGTAATAAGGAGTTCATAGTGATGAACAAAGCACATCATAAAATGGTACTTTGGTCTTCAAGGGTGCTCTACATGACACAAAATAGTATTGTTCATTCACTATAGCTGGTAGTGAATGCCTTGAAAATGATCGGAGCCATTTCATGAGCCTGATTCATGGCTGGAGGGAGAAGAGAGTGGACAGGTCTGGTGTGGAAAGCACACACTTCTCTCTGCCTGAGTCCCTCCAGTGCCAACAGGGCTGAAAGATACATCTGTTTGGTCAGCTCTGCATTTCTAAATGTCCTTCAGTGAGATCCAAATTTCCTGACATGAAGGCTGCAGTTGTACCTGATTACTCCTGAAGAGCCAAGTGTCTGCCTATGTATTGATGTTCAGCCTGTGGAAAGTCTCCACATCCATGCTCATGGACCACAGGCAGGTCTTCCCTGAAAATGTCCTTATTTGACCTTGCCTCTTGTAAGATATTTTCACTGAATTGTCGGCTTTGTGAACATTTTTTTCCTCTCAGTATTTTCACGGTATTCCGGTGCCTTTTGTCCTCCATATTCTCTGCTGTTTATTCAGCTTTGACTTCTGTGGGCTTTTTCCATATGTCTGAAATGCATCCTCCTGGCTTCATGTTATACAAAGAAATGAAGACACAATTCTACTCAAGGTTTGTGCTCTTCACAGGAGTTGACTTTAAATACCAGGAAACAAATTGTGCTTTGGAGATAAGGAAACTAATTTGGGAATGACCATATAATGATACTATTTGCATTCTTAACATGTACCATTTTTTTCTCACATGTATTTCTAGCCAATAGCAGTAATAGCAAGAAACTCAGATACAGTGAAGGACATTTTCAGGAAGTCACTATCAAGACTGGGAATAAGTGTAAGTCACCTGTCAGCCATTTGTAAATTAGAAAGCGATTTCCTGTTGGAGATGACTACAGATGCACTTCCACTCACGTGCCTATTGTATACTGCCATCAAAGCATTGCTGATAGTCATACAGTGATGTCATATTTGTCCCCCTCCCCCACCCCTTGAGAGTTAGGATTACAGACATGAGCACCAGCCCCCAGCTCCCTGTTGCTTTCCATGTAACTCAGTGGGACAGAATGAGGTAGAAAGATTTCTGAATGCTAACATGTTTTATTCTTCCTCTTTTACCCCCTGAGCTCTCAATAAAAGTCTGAAAGATATAGTCAGGCACCAGTGACTCATACTTGTCATCCTAGCTACACAGGAAGCTGAGATCTGAGGATCACAGATCAAAGCCAACCTGGGCAGGCAAATCCCAGAGTGTCTTCTCACATAATTAATCAGCAAAAAGACAGAAATGGAGGTATGGATAGAGTAGCACATAGCCTGCCTTGAGCAGAATGAGCCCAATAAGAGCTCAAAGTCTTGAGTTCAAGCCCTAGTACCTGTGTACACACACACACACACACACACACACACACACACACACACACACAGAGTTTGGAAGACAGTAGAAACAATGTCGAATATCTTCATTAACCATCTAAAGGGAAATGAAATTACTATTCATGCTAAAGCAGCATTTAATATTGACCTAACAAATGGCTTGGATTTCATATGTCAGTCCTTTCAACTTATGTTAAAAAACTGGGCAGTCGCATAAATATTTAGTCTTTCATCCATCCTTTGATGATCTAGTTGTATTATAACTGCAAGTGCTGGCAACATAAATAGCCCGATATCTGATTTCCTTTCAGTGAAAATTCTTCCCATACAGGAGGCCTTGTCCCCAAAGAACTGTGTGATATGTATGCTTAATGTTTTATTTGAGGAAATTACCATTGAGAACGCAAGAAGTGACTTTTGGCCAGGTTCTGGTAGCTCATGCCTGAAAAACTCACTGCTCATGAGGTTCCAGTCTGAGGATCAAGGTCCAAAACCAGCCTGTGCAGACACACCCAAGTGACACTTATTTCCAGTTAACTAATACAAAGCTGGAATTTAAGCGGTGGCTCCAGGAGTAGAGTAGCACCCTTGAGTAAAAGAGCTAAGGGACAGTGGCTAGGGCCTGAGTTCAAGACCCAGTACTGTCACTAAAACAATAATTCTGTTCCATTATATATTTTAAGTGGGCCCAGCATAATAAAAATTGCAGTAATAACTGCTATTTAACATTCTCTGCTGGCCACATGTTGTTGCTAAGTGCCCTCTTCTGTCCCCCAAAACCATTGGGTGTGACTGTGTCATTACTATAACATTTCCTTTCTTTCTGTTTCCTTCATATATCACTGCACTATTCCCTTGCTTGTAAAGAGTTCTAAGTGGCCAAACCTAACAGGACTTTGGATCTCTCAGCTTATGAGAGCAGAGTGGAGCTAGTGAGAAAATAATCGAGAGATGATCACATGTACTAATTAGGCCAGGGGGTTCTCAGAACCCTTGTAGTCCTGACTGGTATTTGACTTCAAGTAGTATTTATATTTGGTAAAGATAGGTTGTGTGTTTGTTGAACTTTAGAGGCAACTGTGTGTGTGAGAGTGTGTGAGTGTGTGTGTGTGTGTGTGTGTGTGTGTGTGTGCCAGTCCTAGGGCTTGAGCTTAGGGCCTGTGTGTTGTTCCTAAGCTTTTTTGCTCAAGGCTGGCACTCTACCACTTGAGCCACAGTTCTCCTTCTAGCTTTTGGGGGGTATTTTTGGTGATAAGAGTCACACAGTCTTTACTGTCCTGGCTAGTTTAGAACCTTGGTACTCAGATATCAGTCTCCTGAGTTGCTATGATTACATGTGTGTGCCACCAGTATCTGGCTAGAATTAATCTTTTCTGTGGCCATCACATTCTGGTGTGCTTTTTCCTCCTCCTTCTCCACCTCCTCTTCCTCCTCTTCCTCTTTTCCCCCCTCTTCTTCATCCTCTTCCTTCTTTTTCATAAACTCAGGGCCTGGGCACTGTCCCTTACCTTTTGCATGCAAGGCCAGTGGTATACCACTTGAGCCAAAAGCTTCACTTGTGTCCTCTTGGTGCTACATTGGAGACAAGAGTCTCCTGGACTTTCCTGCAGGGCTGAATTCAAACTGTGATCCTCAAATCCCCACCTCCTGCATTGCTAGGATGACGTGAGTGAGCCACCACTGGCACCCGGCTTGAATGTATCTTTTTTTATAGCACAGTAGACTGTGTGTAGGTACGACACTATGTGTGTCATCTTAATTGATCACCACTTTGGCCAGTGGTGAAACAATACAATCTATTGGAACATGGGTATCCATTGTAAATCCACATGTACAGTTGCTTCTTGGTGAGGATATTTCCAGCAATACTCAAAATGTCATCCAAGGCCTGGATGGTTTTCTTTGTCATTGCTGCTCATGCATGGTATGGTGCTGTTTTGAACCTTAAATTCTTGTTAGTAGCCAACTCTGGCTCCAAGCTCTTTTCTCACCATGGAAAACATGTTGCTCTTGTAAATCTAGACCTCACATTATGGGGAAGGAGGGCTTCCTTTGCCAGTCCCAATTAACAGAAAACAATATTTCCATTCCCAACACCTAGAAGCAAAAATCGGAAATCTCTTTGGTCCAATATTGGAAATCTCATTTACTGACCACTTTGTCTGCTAATAGGAGGATCTGGTTTGCCAGGTTACTTAAGAACAATCATGAGAGCTGGAACTGTGGTCATTTCCAGCCAAAATAATTACCAAGTAAGAGAGGAAGGAGTAAACATTTCCTAAGAGAGAATTAGGGTGCTATTTGGCAAGAGAAATTAGAAAAAAAAACATATACCAGAGGATGAACTATCTTTGACATTGATTTCTGGATATTTAATCATCATTTATGAATTATTAAAGCTTCCTTTATCTGGCGGCACACCTCTTCATTCCATAAATGAGTAGCAGGAGGAAAAGGAGGAGGAGGAGGAAGATGTGGAGGAGGAGGAAGAGGAGGAGGCGAAGAAGAAAACGATATGGGCACTGGTAGCTCACTCCTGTAATCCTAGTTACTCAGGAGGCTGAGATCTGACGATCTCAGCTCAAAGCCAGCCTGGGCAGTCTGAGTCCCACATCCTGAGATGGCATCACAGTGACACACCTAACAGTTACCAGATCTTCCTACTTCTCTTTCAGCTGAAGAAAGACAAATACCTGGAGGTTGAAGAAATGACCGTAAATATTCATAGACCCTCCCACAAACCAGTCACCAAGATGTTGTGTAAGGCTCTGCCTTTTGCTTTTTTGAAGTCTTCTTTTCTTGCTTGTGAAAACAAAGGAGTTGTGGTCCTTCCTGGCAAAGTACATCAGCTGATCTGATAGGTGACCTAGTTCCATGATCCATCTTTCTTCCTCAAGCTTGCTCAGGCTTTTAAAGTCTATTTCCTATACAGACAGATGTGGCAATGCGCTGTCCTTAGCAATCTGGGATAAATTCCATCCACAGTCTCATCATCACCATTCCCCTCTGAAAAAGTTAACATATTTAGGTTATTGGGTTCCTTCAAAATAGAATATGGAGGAGAAGGCTAGTGGTTCATACTTTTAATCCTAGCTATTCAGAAGGCTGAAATCTGAACTGAAGATCATGGTTGAAAACCAACCCAGGTAGGAAACTTAATGATACTATTATCTCCAGTGAGCCACCCAAAAAGCCAATAGTGGCATTCTGGCTCCAAGTGGTAGAGCAGTAGCCTTGCCCCATGACCAACAAAAGAAAGGGAGAGAAAAAGACGTAGAGACAGAGAGGAGAGACAAAGACAGAAACAGTGACAGAAACTGAGATAGAGAGATAAAGAGACACAGAGATAAAGACAGAGAGACAGAGAGACAGACAGAGAGAGAGAGAAAGAGAGAGAGAGAGAGAGAGATGGTCATGGAGCAATCTCTACCAAAGAGCAACCACCCATAACCTACTTCTTCCAACTATCTTCTAAAGATTTCCCCACCTCCCCATCATATCCTGAGCTGATGGGACCTGTAAGTTCCAATCCTAATAATAATGAGAGACTCTCATGTATTTAACAGTTCCTTATTCATCTGTGACTTTAATCAACACCAACTCCTCCAACACAGCCCTTTACTAATGCAATCAGTTTGTGTGGCTTCTATAGTCTAACTTGTAGCCTATTTAACTTCCAATAATAATAATAATAATTCTCTTTATATTATTATTACGCCCTTAGAACTTTGAGAGAAATTCAAAGTATTAATATTTTATTTTTCTTTTTTTGGTCCTGGGGCTTGAACTCTGGGCCTGGGCACTGTCACTGTTCACGGTGAATGCTCTACCACTTGAGCCATAGTGCTGATTCCTTTTTATTTTTTAATATTCTAGGGAAATCCATTAGATAAATTATCATGCAGAAAACCTAAGCTAGGTTTTGGTGACTCATACCTGTAATCCTAGTGACTCAGGAAGCTGAGATATGAGGATTTCTGTTCAAAGCCAGCCAGGGCAGGAGAGTCTATAAGACTACTCTCTAATTAACCAGCAAAAAACTGGCAGTGGAGCTGTGGCTCAAGTGGTAGAGTGCTAGCCTTGAGCACAAAAGCTAAAGCTCTGAGTTCAGGCCCCAGGACAGACAGATAGACAGACAGGCACACACACACACACAGACACACACACACACACACACACACACACACACACACACACACACCTATACAGAAATGGACCTAGATGTTATATACTGAATGTCTCTGTTAGAAGATTCTACATTGAGTCTCTCTGGAATTTAGTGTGCCTACAATGGTTCTAGCTTCACTGAGGCAGTGGAAGAACCTTCTAGAAGGAACTGCAGACACAGGGAGTGCTTCATCAAGCCTATCTCACCCATACTGCCTTCTGCTCTCTCATTTCACGCTCTCTTCCAGTCATTCTGGTCCTAGTGTTTGCAGTGTGCTGGACCCCCTTCCACATTGATGGACTGTTCTAAAGCTTTGTGTAGGAGTGGACTGAGTCTCTGGCGGTGGCCTTCAATCTCTCCCATGTGTTGTAAGGTAAGTGGGCCATGTCAGCTCTTTCTTGGTTCTGCATGGACATCTCCCTATCACCAAACCTCACACAGATATGTTCCCCTGGGGCGAAGGAATTTGAGGTCCTATTTCACTCCAAGACTAAAGAGAGGTATGTTATTTGGCCAAAAGAAATCGACCAGATTACTATTCAAGAGGCCATTTTCTACAAAAGGTCCCCCACTGTTATGAGAGAACCACAGCAGAAATATGGTGAAGGCATCGAGAATCCTTTCGTTTCTCTTCCAATAGCTGCATGGTGTTGATTTAGCACATATAATGTCCCCGTAATCTCTTACTCTGTAGTGAAGGGAACGCAGGGCTGATTGAGGCCTGTATTTCTTCTATTTGGATGATGATTTTGTTGAAGGGGCCATGGAATATGGTAGAAACCAGGAGTGGAAATGTTAAGTCAAGGAACCTGGATTTGGACCCCATTAATACTCTTTTTCTTTTTTCCTGTTCTGAGTCTTGGACTCTGAGCCTGTGCACTGTCCATAAGCTCCTTTTTCTCAAGGCTAATGCTCTACTACTTGATCCACAGCACCAATTACAGCTTTTTCTATGTGTGGCTGGCCTTGAACTGTGATCCTCACTCAGATCTCAGCTTCCTGAGTAGCTAGGATGACAGGTATGAGTCAAAGCAAAAACTGACTTCCTCCTTGTCCAAAATGCCTCAGCCACATCTGGCAGTCAAGTCTGCACTAGATAGCCATGGCCTGATGGAAAATAGCCAATCAAACAAGATAGGTGCTGGTAGCTCACTTCTGGAGTTCTAGCCACTCAGGAGGCTAAGCTCTAAGGATCATGGTCTGAAGATGACAAAGTGCATGAGGCTCTTAGCTCCAGTTAACCAAGCAAGCATGACTCAAGTGGTAGATTGAAAACGCTAAGCAAGAGTTGGGAGTCCTTGAGTTCAAGTCCCAGTATGGACACACACACACACACACACACACACACACACACACACACACACACACACACAGAAACAAAAGCAGACGAAATAATAAGCATGGAAGAGATAGTAAGTTGTCACTACCGTGACATTCTAGCATCACCCCAATAAAGGGATGGTACCATTAATAATAAACATAACAGAATACTATCATTAAATATTTTATAATCATAGAAACAGTTCCAGAAGAAATGACATCAGATAATCATTGATCAAAAGATGATAACACACAAATGCCCATTGAGAACCATGAACCTCCACACCTGCCTTTATACTCAATCCACATGTGCATAGATCACACCACATGTAAATAATGTCATTATGGACCCATTTCTTTTACAGAGCCAAATCTCAAAACCATTTCCAGCTCTTATCCCTATGGTTCATAGGACAAAACTAGAATATTTTTATAAATAAATAATGCCGGAGACACTTTGATTCGCCTATTACCTCTCCAGATGTAGCAAGTCATCACCTTAATTAGGTTTGGAGGTGGGAAGATGAATGGAGGGAGGGTGGGCAAACACAGTCATAATATTCAGTGTGCCTAAGTACAAATAGAACCAGGGAAGTCGAGGGGATGGGGGGGATTGGGAGAAATGGGGGAATCATGAAGGAGGTGATGGCAATTGAGATGCCTTGTACACAAAATGACACATTGACTTGAAACACCTTTGGTCAACTACTTCAACATAATTGTATCAAGGCGAGAGAAAAGTTGCCAACTAAGGCTTCAAAAAATGGCATTTTCCTATGAAGACACCACTCCTCCTTCCCCTGCCCCACATTGCAAACTAGATGAACTCTAATCCTCTTAAGACATCAGAGAAATACCCTAGTGAGGCACTTGGTGGCTCATACCTGCAGGCCTAGTGACTCAGGAGGCTAAGATCTGAGGATCAGTGGTTCAAAGCCAGCCCCAGCAGACTCTTATCTCCAACTAGCCACTGAAAAGAGCTTAAAGTGGGGCTGGGGCTCAAGTGGTAGAATTCTAGCTTTGAGTGGAAAAGAAAAAGTTAACAGCCAGTGCCCAGGCCCTGAGTTCAAGATCCAGGACTGGCTCCAAAAACCAAAGCAAAACAAATTATCATTTCCATTAGCAGGCTCTTTACCTGGCCATGTTATCAATAGAGGATACTGCATACTTTTCTTGTACCTATGGCCTCTGCACATCACACCTAGTACTCCCACTCCCTTCCTCAATGATCTCCAGCCCATTAGTGTATGTAGCCAGATGTCATGCCCACCCATAAAGTCCTTTGTGACATCACAGTCCTTGTAAACACTAGGACACTGTCATCATGGGAATTGCCATTGAGCATCTCTTAGTGAGACCTATTTTGCTTTTAACTGAAACTGTCTTGTATCATTGTAGGTTTGTTATTGAGTTTATCCCTAGCTAAATGGCTTGATGATCCTGAACCACAGTCAAAGTTCAATTGCTAGCTGGCCACTGGTGGCTCACGCCTGTAATCCTAGCTCCTCAGGAGGCTGAGATCTGAGGAAGATAGTTCAAAGGAAGGAAGGAAGGAAGGAAGGAAGGAAGGAAGGAAGAAATAAGGTATGGTGATGACAGGAGAGTGTGTAACAAATGGGGCTTTGACAGGGCTCCAGGCATCTGATGGGTAAAGTAAATAATAAAATGCAATTAGTCAAATAAAGTGGAAGTATCATCAAGGAGGAAAAGGTCAAGGAAAAAGTTTGGGAATCTCTTTGGGGGACGAAATTTGTACTCCACAGAGAAGGGATTATAAATGTATTTAAATAAACATAAGTAAGCATTCAAGTATAATTCCAATCATAAGGAGAATGCAAAGAAAAATAACACTTCTTTCCTCTGATACTTAAACATATCATGTTCAAGCTGCAAGAACATGTTTTTAAATTTAAACAATAAGAGATCGAAGGAAGTTACAGAACCTCTCATCTCAGATCCCAGGCCAGCCTTCTTTTATTTTATTTTATTTTTTCCCCAAGACTCTTTAATCTTCCTTTGTTTGATCCTGGAGTGCACAGGTGTTAGATCTGTGCAGAGCATTTTGTAGCTTCCATTTAGTCTTGGAGACACTCCTCTTTCTGAAAAGCCTCCATGGCAGGAAGTCCAGGCCTGCATTTGACACACAAGCCTCTCCATACTATGTCTGCTCCTCCATTTCTCCGCAGCGGGTCTGGTTGATTCTTTGTGTGTCAGGTTTGTTCTTCTACCTCAGCTCAGCTGTCAACCCCATCATCTATAACCTCCTGTTTCATAGCTTCCTGGCAGCATTTTGTAATGTCATCTCCTGCAAACTGGGGTGCATCTGGAATCATCCCCCAGTGCCACATGCTACAGGGACGTCATCCTGAGAGTGCCACCTATGGAGCTGACCAAAAAGGCAGTGCCCCGATTCCCCTGTCAATCATCCATCTGCCACTCACTGGCCCCCAGAACCCTCTGTACTGATGATGATCCCACCCCATGAAGGAAAGTTCCACTGGTACCACCTTGAAGAGGCCTAATTGATTCTCGGAGGTGAAAAATATCTCCAGGACTCAACACTAGAGGAAGGGTCAACCTGGAATCTTCACGTCCTTGTGTGATGTTAGGGAGATGCAGTGCTTTTAGAACTCATGTATATATTTCTAATTATTATTATGATTATCATTATTATTTTGGTGCTTGTCCTAGGACTTTGAACTCTGGGCCTAGAGGCCATCCCTGAGCTTTCTTGCTCGAGGCTAGTGCTATACCACTTGAGCCACAGCTCCACTTCCAGCATTTTGGTGTTTCATTGGAGATAAAGAATGTCACGGGCTTTCCTGCTTTGGCTGACTTTGAACCACAATCCACAGAGCTCAGGCTCCTGAGTATCTAGGATTACAGGTGTGAGCCACCAATGCCCAGCTCGTTGTTGTTGATGTTATTTTAAACAACTATGGAGAGTCAAATTCAGATCTGGGTCTAAAATACAGAACCTCTTGAGTTTCCGTTAAGCTATCTTTCCACTATTCTAACACTTTAGGCCCCATCACAAGTTTGCAAAGGCCACCTCACTGGCTGGAAAAGCAGTATACTTGAAGATGGAGCAATTTCCACTCCTAGGAATGGGTTGTGTTGAGGTGTCCAAACCATGAGGCTGTTACAATTAGAAACCACAGCAAGCCACGGGACGAAGATGCTGGGGTGCTGCTCTAGGCCTTATGATTTTAAAATGCCTTAATCCATATCTCCTATCTCTTCCATCACCTGCTATTCTAATGTTATAAGGGAATTCATTCAGGAGATGCAGAGAAGCCACATTCTGAGAGGTCCAATTGCGATTCTCTATTAGAAAGCTAGTAGACTTCTGTCCCAAAGACCCTGCACCCCAGGAAGTTGCTTGCACAGAGCTTTGAAGGGCAAACACCACATGTTTGGAGTGAGGGCCCAAGCTCAACAAAAGCCAGTCCTCTAGGGGAACAAACAGATGTGAGCAAAGCCAACCATAACAGGAAATTATAAGCAGGGAGTATTCTCTGTAGCAAAACTTTTCTGGGGCTAAACAGCATGATGCATCCTCATTTTAACAAATGGGCCATCTCACCTCTTGGCTTTTCAGAGCACAGTGAAAAGCCCCTGCCGCCCATCAAGGCCCAGGAATGGTGGTGAGGATGTTTCTTATAACCAGGATCCTTATTGCAGTAACATGGCTAAATTGGGAATGCTTCTTAGTGCTCTTAATTCTTTCTTCTCCAGCATCCAGATCAGTCAGTCATTTCTCACCAGGGACAGGATCTGGGTCAAGATCACACATATGCACATATGTGCACACTCACACACACACACACACACACACACACACACACACACACACACACACAGTGTGGGTCACTTCCTGAATTGCATTCCTACTTGAATTTCTAAATGGCATCTCTCATACAGAGGGACAGAAATGTGGTCAACTGTCTTGGAACAAAGGGAAGTGTCAGCTACTGGCTTCAAACCCATGACTTTGATGAGCTGTATTTCATCACTTATATAATGTCCTTTACACATGAAATATGAGTAAAATTGACCTTCAGACTTAGCTTCTATGAAATAATCACAAGTAGTCTGTGCTATATTTAAACTGGGCTACTTGTTTCTTTCTTTTTCTTCCTCCCTCCCTCCCTCCCTCTCTTTATTCATCTCTCTTCTTTATTTCTTTGCTTTGATCTTCATTTTCTTTCATTTAGATAGGGTCTCGCCTATAACCCAGATGGGAGATGAACCCCAAACACTTTTGCCTTATGCTTCAGCCTCCCAAGTTCTGGGACTACTGGTATACACCACCAAACCCAGCTAATGGCTGGCTTTTCATGTGAAAATATGACCCATGGCCGTTACCATCTTCAGATCTTGGCATACACATATCTTCTAATTTCTATGTCTTTATATAGTTATATACAACTAAATATCTATATATGTAATATATATATTTGATGTTCAAATTAATATGGGATTGTCCCCAGAGAGCCTGCTTGGCTTACTCAAACCACTGCCGTATCTGACTTCTCCATTTTTCCATCTCTCTTATGTTCTTATTTTACTTTGCTTTCTGCCTGTGGCTTGGATTCTTGCTTTTACAGAATGTACATTTGTCGAAGGAATGAAATTTTGTGTTTACTTTTATTGCCCATGACTGTAACTGTGCAAATGTATCTGCCTCGATGGGAATGTTCAGTAAATAAATGGAGAGTGACCTGGCTTCTGATTCTGTTGCACAGAGCCAAATAATGGTTCCAAATGGAATCATGCTAAGAGCTAAAGAGAGTAGTAGTAGTATTCTATTAGGGGTTTCTGACCTTCTGCTCTTCTGAGTCGTCTGAGTTATACCTGCTGTGTCTGAGGTTCCAGAGTGGCGTTTACTGGGGCTGAAACATGTGGAGTCTGGCATTGGTCTTGGATTATTCCCCCCTGAATTGAATGAGCCATCCCATTGATAAATTGCAGTCTGGGGTTCCAACATCATCATTTATGAACTTACTGTTGCTTTTCATAGTCATGATATTCCATGCTAATGACAACCCACCTTTCATGAACCGGAATTCTCCTGCGATATGGTGGTTGATGTGGATGAACCCAGTTCTGTGGTTTATCTCCAGAGGAAGCTGAAAAGCCACAATACACAAGAGAAGTCTCAGGAATGAGTTTTCTTTGTAAATTTGCTGTGGTTTTGGAAGCACACTGAATGGATAATCTGCCAGGTTCCTTATCAGTGCCAGGAATAAAGTAACCACCAATGTCAGCAAGTGCAGGGAAAAATGTGTTGCTAAAACTTGGGTTTGTTGGTTTCACTCACTTATCTTGGTCTCTTAAAATGTATGTCAGAGGCGAAGCACAGTGGCTTCTGCCTGTAATCCCAGCTATTAGAGAGGTAATCCAAAAGATCATACCACTAGGCCAGCCTGGGCTGAAATATTAAAGAGTCTCTCATCACAAATGAGTCAGATGCGGTGGATTAATTAATGCCTATGATCCCAGTCACACCACAGGCTGGACATAGGAGAATGGGGATCTGAGGCCAGCCTTGGGCAAAAACATGAGCTCCTGCCTGAAAAAGACAAAAACAAAAAATAATCACAAAGTACCATTCATTCGTTGATGACTCCTCCCCTGCTTCCCCCTCCTTCCTCTTACTCCTCCCTCTTATTTCTCTTCTCCTTCTCTTTCTCATTCTCTGCCTCCTTCCTCCTCCTCTTCCTTCTTTCTTCTTCTTCTTACTCCTCCTCCTCCTCCTCTTTCCTTTGTGTGCTGGTCCTGGGGCTTGACCTCAGGGCCAGGGCCCTGTGCCAGAGCTTCTTTGGCTCAAGGCTAATGCTCTGCTACTTGAACCACAGCTCCATTATCAGCATTTTTTAGTAGTTGATTAGAGATAAGAGTCTTTCCTGCTGGTGCTGACTTTGAACTGCAATCATCAAATCTCAGCGTTCTGAGTAGCTACCAGAGCTTGGTATAAAGTTTGTCTCTTAATGGCTGAGGTATAATCAAATGAAGGGATCTCAAAGTGACAAAACAGTCATGAAGCCATGATGTATAGCTAGGAGCTATTTGGCAGTGCATTTGCTAGCAGTCTCACATTGGTTTGCAAAAAGCTTACTATTAAAATATTCAGGAACTTGGCAAGCTTGGTGAAGGATAGTTTGCAATCAGTCTCACTGGAAATATTTATACCAAGGAAATTAGCAAACACTCTAAATCAGGGCTTTGTAGGCCCTCGAGTCCATTTATCAACACAACACTAGCTAGTCATAAGCTGGCATCTTGCCATCCTTCTGTAATTTTTTGAGAATCAATTCTCAGTAGCACTGTCATAATTAGTGATCGCTTGAAGTTGTGGGCAATGCATGGAAACTATAAGATAGTTGACAAGCCCTCTTCTAGACCTAGACTTATTAGATAAAATAGTCTGAAGCATGCTAATTATGTCCTGAAAGCCTCATCAACATTTTATAACAAAGTGGAAGAATGATACTTGGATGTTATTCATTAATATCAGGACAGAAAACCTGCAGATCTACTTATCTTCTCTATACAGCTGTTTTTATATATCCCATAGGATCCTGGTTTTTAAAAAAGATGCTCATTTTCTTCATCTTTGTCTGGTTGGCTGGAGACTTCTTTATTTTTTAATATATGCAAATGTGTTATTAAAACATTGTGGGAATGTTTAAGTCGACAGAATCTAGATAGGCACTGGTGGCTCATGCCTACAATCCCAGCTACTCCGGAAGCTGACACCTGAGGCTCTAAGTTTGAGGTCAACCCAGGTAAAAATGTTTGAGAGACTCCATTTCCAATTAATCAGCAAAAGGCAAAGATAGAGGCATGACTTGAATGGGAGAACTTCAGCTGAGCAGATGCAAAGCCCTGAGTTCAAATCCTGGTATGGCCAAATAAGGAAAGATGATCAACACTATGCCAAGCAAATATCAAAAGTCATCCCCCTTTTAGATCACTTTATGGCACACACACTTTTTAATTTATAATTAAATTGTTATAATGAAGTAGTTGTGCAAAGGGATGTTAATTCAACATATTTTATGAGTGCGATGCACCTTGATGCGTGTCACCCCTCCATCAACTTCCCCCTTCTCTCCCACCCCACCCCTTCCCCCAGGTGACCTGGCTCTATTTTCACATATGTAACATGATCATGCCTATATTTGCCCCAGATTCTACTCTACAAACAGACATATAGGTGAAATATTTGAAAAAAGATTTTCTAAATAATGTGAAACCTTGGGAACTTTAACCTTCAGATAGGGTAGCAATCATTGTTTATGCCTATATCATATTGCTGACATAGAAATTAATTCATTGTAGCACGCGTGTGTGTGTGTGTGTGTGTGTGTGTGTGTGTGTGTGTGTGTGTGTGTGTGTGTGTGTGTGTCCTGGAGTTTGAATGAAAGACCAAAACAGTAAAATAAATAAGAGAATTATCTGAGAAAAAATAAAGCATTTCATCTTTTTTCAAGAGCAAGAAAAAACCGCAGGCTAAAAAGCCATGCCATGAACAGATAAGAATGACTTTTAAGTAAATATTTTTACATCTACCATCTCCATGGATTTCAGATAAATCCTTAGCTCTATATTTTCTCAACAGCCAGACTGTCTTAGTGTAATTCCACTTTTTTTTTCTTCCTTCCTTCGTTAAATGCAGATCTAGCATGCAGCCTGGTGTTCTATCAATCCGTTAATAATTGAGCTGAATTTCTCAGCTTAGCAAGAGAGAGATGGAGGGAGGGAGGGGACAGAGACAGACAAAGACAGAGAGACAGAGATGGAGAGAGACAGAGAGGAAGGGAGAGACACAGAAGGAGGAGAAGGAGGAGGAAGAGAAGGAGGAGGAGCAAGAGGAAGAGGAGGAAGAAGGAGGAGGAGGAGAAGGAGGAGGAGGAAAGAAAGGAATGAAGGAAGAAGAGGAAGAGGAGGAGGAAGAAGAAGAAGAAGAAGAAGAAGAAGAAGAAGAAGAAGAAGAAGAAGAAGAAGAAGAGGAAGAAGAAGAAGAAGAAGAAGAAAGATAACTATTGGTGCTTGAAGAGGAAGAGGCCACCTGAACTATGTGATAGGCAAGTGCCATGGACAATCCCAAGCTAAAGGGCAGAGCTGGAAATGCAGCCACCTCCTCAGCATGGCAACAGAAGCAAATAGAGGCGGGACTGATTATGACTGGGAGAGCAGAGCGAATCAGAACTCACGATGCCCTGAACTGGTTACGCTGTGACCAAGCTGGAAGTCCAGGAGACTCAGCATGGAAGAATGGTTCTAGAACACTCTGCACTGACTGAGACTGCCCTACTAAGCTCGAGGCAGACTTTTTCTTTTTTTCAAATTTTTATTATCAAACTGATGTACAGAGAGGTTACAGTTTCATACGTTAGGCTTTGGATACATTTCTTGTACTGTTTGTTACCTTGTCCCTCATACTCCCCTCCCTCCTCTCCCTTTCTCTTTCCCCCGATGAGGTGTTCAGTTCACTTTCACTAAACAGTTTTGCAAGTATTGCTTTTGTAGTTGTTTGTCTTTTTTTACCCGGTGACTCTCAATTTTGGTATTCCCTTTCAATTTCCTACTTCTAATACCAGTATACACGGTTTCCAATATACTGAGATAAGATTACAAAGATACTGCAGGTACAACCACTGGAAGGTGATACAAGAACATCATCAATAATAGAAGCTACAGATACACAAGGGACGTTGAAAGTAGTTACAACTGTGATATAACAATCATTTTCATAACATGGAGTTCATTTCACTTAGCATCATTTTATGTGTTCATAAGGGTATAGCTATTGGGCTCTTGTGATGCTCTGCTATGACTTGCCTTAACCTGTACTAATTATTCACAATAAGGGAGACCATAGAGTCCATGTTTCTTTGGGTCTGGCTCACTTCACTTAGTACAATTTTTTGCAAGTCCTTCCATTTCCTTACAAATGGGGCAATGTCATTCTTTCTGATAGAGGCATAAAATTCCATTGTGTATATGTACCACATTTTCCTGATCCATTCGTCTACTGAGAGGCATCTGGGTTGGTTCCAGATTCTAGCTATGACAAATTGTGCTGCGATGAACTTTGTTCTGCTGGTGGCATTACTGTGATTTTGTTTGTGGTCTTTTGGATAGATACCCAAAAGTGGGGCTGCTGGGTCATAGGGGAGTTCTATCTTTACCCTTCTGAGGAATCTCCATACTGCTTGCCAGAGTGGCTGAACCAGTTTACATTCCCACCAACAATGAAGTAGGGTTCCCTTTTGGCCACATTCCCTTATTGTTAGTTTTCTTGATATATGACATTCTAACTGGGGTGAGATGGAATCTCAATGTTGTTTTGATTTGCATTTCTTTTATGGCCAGTGATGTAGAGCACTTTTTCATACGTCTTGGCCATTCTCATTTCCTCATCAGAGAAGTCTCTTTTTAAGTCTTTAGCCCACTTGATGAGGCGGCTATTGGTTCTTTGCGGTTTTGTTTTGGAAGAAGGTAATTTTTTTAGTTTTGCATATATTTTAGAGATGAGGCCTTTGTCCGTTGAATGGCCAGTAAAGATCTTCTCTCAGTCTGTAGGCTTTCTGTTTATCTTGCGAGCTATGTCCTTTGCCATGCAGAAGCACTGCAGTTTGATGCAGTCCCATTTGTCCAACCTTTCTTTGATTTGTAGCCTTTCTGGGTCATTGTTAAGGATGTTCTGTCCTGCGCCAAGGAGCCCAAGTGTTTCTTCTACTCTTTCCTTTAGTGTTTTCAGGGTGTCTGTTTTGATTTCGAGGTCTTTAATCCATTTGGAATTCACTTTGGTGCAGGGTGATATATAAGGATCTAGTTTTAGTTTGTTGCATGTGTTGAACCAGCTTTGCCAGCACCATTTGTTACAGAGGCTATCTTCTTCCAGACTATTGTTTTACCTCCTTTATCAAGGATTAAGTAGGCATAGTTCTGTGGGTTCATTTCTGGGTCTTTAATTCTGTTCCATTGATCTTCAGGCCTGTACCGGTGCCAATACCAAACTGTTTTTATTTCTATAGCTTTATAATATAGCTTGAAGTTGGGTATTGTAATTCCTCCAGCACTGTTCTTTCTGTTTAGGATTATTTTTGCTATTCTAGGTCTTTTATTGTTCCATATGAATTTCTGGATTGCTTCCTCTATTAAAAAATGGTGTTGGGATATTAATGGGTATTGCACTGAATTTGTAGATAGCCTTTGGCAATATTGCCATTTTGATTTTATTAATCCTCCCAATCCAGGAGCATGGGAGGTTTTTCCATTTCCTTAGTTCTGACATAATTTCATTTTTCAAGCTTTTTTTTTTTTTTTTTTTTTTTTTTGGCCAGTCCTGGGCCTTGGACTCAGGGCCTGAGCACTGTCCCTGGCTTCTTCCCGCTCAAGGCTAGCACTCTGCCACTTGAGTCACAGCGCCGCTTCTGGCCGTTTTCTGTATATGTGGTGCTGGGGAATCGAACCTAGGGCCTCGTGTATCCGAGGCAGGCACTCTTGCCACTAGGCTATATCCCCAGCCCCATTTTTCAAGCTTTTAAAGTTCTCCTCAAAGAGGTTTTTCACTTCTTTAGTGAAGGTTATTTCTAGGTATTTTATGTTTTGAGGGGCTATTGCAAAAGCAGTTGCTTTCCTTATTTCCGCCTCAGTCTTCGGGTCGTTGGCATAGAGAAAGGCTGTTGATTTTTGAGGGTTTATTTTACATCCTGCAACTTTGCCAAAGTTTTGGATCAGCTCTAGTAGCTTGGGGGTAGAGTCTATGGGATTCTTTAGGTATAGGGTCATGTCACCTGCGAAGAGAGAAAGTTTAACTTCATCTTTTCCTATTTGGATCCCCTTTATATTTTCTTCTTGCCTGATTGCTCTGGCTAGGAATTCTAGTAGTATGTTGTAGAGCAGGGGAGAGAGTGGACATCCCTGCCTTGTTCCTGATATTAAAGGGAATGGGTTTAGTTTTTCAACATTTAGAGTTATGCTTGCTGTTGGTTTGTCATAAACTGCCTTGATTATATTCA
Organism: Perognathus longimembris pacificus; assembly: GCF_023159225.1. Classification (NCBI taxonomy): domain Eukaryota; kingdom Metazoa; phylum Chordata; class Mammalia; order Rodentia; family Heteromyidae; genus Perognathus; species Perognathus longimembris. The sequence continues at coordinate 50,199,736 of NC_063178.1, read as the reverse complement.
AGAATGTTCCCTGGAATCCCAGTTTTTCCAGGGCTTTTGGCATAAATGGGTGCCAGTCCTGGGCCTTGGACTCAGGGCCTGAGCACCGTCCCTGGCTTCTTCCCGCTCAAGGCTAGCACTCTGCCACCTGAGCCACAGTGCCCTTTCTCGCCGTTTTCCATATATGTGGTGCTGGGGAATCGAACCAAGAACTTCATGTGTAGAAGGCAAGCACTCTTGCCACAAGACCATATTCTCAGCCCAAGGCAGACTTTTTCTACACAGTGCCCACCTGGGAGCTGATCTGATGAACATTCCTGATGCACTCCTCCAGCTCCAAGTCATTCTGAAGCATCCTTCATGTGCAGATCCGGGGGCAGATGGGGACTTAGGCCCAGATGCCTTGGTTCAAATCCTGCCTGGGACACTGGTTTGTTATGTGCCCTCGGTCAGCTTCCCACATCTCTCTGAGGCCCAGATTCCATATCTGTAAAATGAAGAACATGAGCACTATACTGCTATAGATGTGAATTTTAAACAGGTTAACCTATTACTCTAAGGTCAGTGTTGGACATTTAGAAATTTCCTGAATAAGTTCTAAACAGAAACAATATTAATCATGAAGATACATCTTTAACACATTTTTGGTTTTTTTGGTCATGCGTCTTGAACTCAGGGCCTGGCCACTGTCTCTGAGCTCTTTCACTCAAGGCTAGTACTTGGCCACTTTGAACCACAGCTTCCCTCTTGGTTTTCTGGTAGGTAATTGGAGATATGAGTCTCCTGGTCTTTCCTGCCTGGGCTGGCTTTGAACCATGAGCTTCATCTCTCAGCTAGGATTATAGATGTGAGCCAGCAGCGTCCGGTGGTCAGTTATTCTTCTGGGTGGCAACAAATGCAAAATTTCCACATTAGGATATTTGCCAGGCATTTAAAATTATTCATTATTCATATCTACCAAATAAGCTGGCTGAATACGATTCTATCATCCATGCCTCAGGATTTCATTACTAACTGATGGCAGGAATGTGTATTCAAGATTGCTTCTCTGTTACATGAAAGATTAATCAATATTATGATAGTTACGATGTCAACCAAAAAATTGAGCTTGGGCTATGAAACACAGCTAGGTGTACTAAATAGCTTCAAGTCCATCAGCCTCAGTCATTTGGGGAGCTAAGTGTCTGAGATTGGTTTGTTAGTATTAGAAGTAAGAAGCCAAGAATCCTACCCAAGGGGATGTCCTCTTGCCCAGATAAGAGGTCTTGGTCCAGAAAGAAATGATGACTGGCACGTTGAGTTGGTTTCGGTCAGCTCCTGGGAGCTCACGTCTGCCCTTCCAACTCCCTGCCTCGGCATGAATGAACAGCACTCACACCAGAGTTATTCAGAAAATGAAACTTAAGCATTGATAGGGTGTTTTTGTTGTTGTTGTTGTTTCAAATTTCATTCACTGTAGAATTAATTTGTATTCCTTACATGCATACCCATGCTTTACAGGGAATGCAGTAGAGGTGACAATGCATTCACATAGAGATTAAAAAGCAAATGTCCTGAAAACAAACAGACTCTGGCTCAGACTGAAAGAACATCTTAGAATTTAGTCTTAAGTGCTTCCCTGTCATTTTTTTTAAATCTATTGGAACTGTCATTTCAGAATGGTGTAAAAGAAGAAGAACAAAATCTTGCACTGGCTGCTTGTTAAAAATGATGTGGTAGAGTTTACTCTGATTATAATAAACAAGACAGAGTGAACTCAACCCTAAGTACTATCAAGACAAAGATTTCCACCTGGCAGTCAAGGGGAGAGAAGAGATTAAAAAAAAAAAAACTATTAAAAAGAACTTGATATTTCATCTCACCCTAGTTGGAATGGCCATCAACAAAAATACAAACAATAAAAGCTCACCAGAATGTGGGGAAAATGAACCAAATGACACTGTTGTTACGAGTGCAAACTAGTGCAACCACTGTGGAAGGAGATGTGTAGTCTTCCAAAAAGCTCAAGATAAAACTACCCTCTCATCCAGTGATAACACACAAGATTCCAAGTCAGAATACAATAAAGACACTTGCACACCCATGTTCACCACTGCATGATGCACCACAGCCACGTGATGGTAACAGCCCAGATTCCATACAACAGAAGAATGGATCAAGAAAATACAAATATAGACATGAGTCTGTGTCGGTGAGCTACAAAGGAACCATGTTCCTTTCCTATTTGTGGAAGTTAGATCTACATTATAAACATCTATAAAAGCACATAACACAGGGCTCTGTGCATAGATACACAAACAGACTAAAGTATGGTACCCTCAAGGCAAGATTTCCATGGTGGACCGTGTTTGAATGACTAAACACTTTAAGAGATAAAGATTTACCTCAGAGGCAGTAAAGGTTCCTCATGTCGATAATCTCAGCTAGTCAGTATGTATACACATGCACACATAATATGCATATAGACCTTCTGCACCTGCCTCATCTCCTGTCGGCTGCTACTTGTTCTCAAACCTGGCTGGAGAGAGAGGAAGCATCTGCCATCACTCAGTCATTCAATGAATTCCCAGGTTCATTCAATTAAGGTAGTGAAGAGAAGATTTGGGTCTATCCTTCTCACTCTACTTCCCCTGTAAGGAAGCCATTGGTCTCATTGCGGAGCCTTCTTGGGCTCTGAGAAATGTTCCAAGGTATTTCTTGCCTTCTTTCAGTTTCCCAGAGGTCTTGCAATGAGAGTACTATGTTAAGTGTCTAATCCTCAGAAGTCCAGTTTTCCAGTGATTTGTCCCCCAATCTTTCCTTGAGGTTTATTCCAATTTCTAAGACAAGTCTAAGACCAATTTCTAGTCCTAGTTCTGCTGCTCCCTCCTGGCATCTCTGCCCCTAACTGGACTTAATTGTAGAAGAGTAAAGGGTGAATAAGTGATTTCTAAGCCAATATCTTGGAGCCAGATGCCAGTGGCTTATGGTCATAATCCTAGCTACTCAGGAAGCTGAGATCTGAGGATTGTGGTTCCAAGATAGCCTGGGCAGAAAAGACCCCAATAAGACTCTTCTCTCTAATTTACCACCCAAAACAGCAAGTGGCCCTGTGGATCAAGTGGCAGAGTGATAGCCTTGAGCAATAAAAAAGCTCAGGGCCAGCACCCACGCCTGAGTTCAAGCCCCATGATCCATTCACACACACACACACACACACACACACACACACACACACACACACACACCTTGACAGTTCTTAGTAACAAACGTGATTAATGACACATCATCAAGAGCCAAAGAAAATTATATTCTTACATATTATACATAATCCCAAACCACCAGTACTTGGCTTTACAAGTTGGGAGCAAGAAAGCCAACAAAAATATTTGCCTACAAAGGATTCCCTTAAATGGTAAACATTGGTCCTTTTCTAGCCTAAAGTTACCACAGATGGAGGACAAGTTTTATTAGGACATCCAGATGGATCTTTTGCAGGACTGTGACAAACAGAAAACAATCTCTACCTTCCAAATGGCTGTGGAAAATTCCATTCTGTTTAGGTACCACATTTCTTTTGATCCACTTATCTGTTGTGAGGCCTCTATAGGTTGTTTCTGTATCTTGGCTAATTTGAACAGTGTGGCCATGAACATGGGTGTGTGGGTGTCTTTTGGAACTAGAAAAAAATCATTAAGTAAGGTAAGCCAAGTTCTGAGAGACATACAGTGTATATTCTCTATGAAATGCAGAAGTTAGATCTAAAATGCACTGGGATCTGATAACACTTTACAGTATTCCAGAGACTCACAGTGAGACCAAAAGAGGCTATTCTTAGGAAAACAACTCAAATGTACAATGCCTAAGTGCCCCTTCATATTTAGATAAAATAATGTACATATGGAAACAAACTCCAATTTATGGGAAAAGAAATGGTGTTCATTGGACACTGATGAAAATGAACTATGCAACTTATAGTTAGAGATAAGAAGGAGGGGCTGGGAGACAATGAGCGAACAGAAGACACTCTACAAAAGGAAATGTACTCATTACCAGACTCATGTCATTGCAACCTCCATGTACACCACCTTTACAATAACAATAAAGCAAATTAATAATTAAAAAAACTCTATTCCATGCAGCTGAATCGATGCAAATTATAAGAATCTTTCAGCAAACTTATTTTCTTATCTTTACTCTCTCCTCCATCATGTAAATTTAAATGGAAAAATAAATGGCAAAAATGAAATAGCCTTATTGGTCTTTTTTAAATAGAACAAAATCAACTTTCTACCATCTATTTGGCTGATGATTAAATAGATGAGTGAATAGCGTGTTCAAATGTTCCCCTCCGTCATCCTAACTGAGCCATTTCTCATGTGCTTTCTTCTAAAACCAGATGTGCCCTGAATTGAGGAATTTATTTATAATAAGAATTACTAAGGAATTCACTTATAACCGAAAAAAAAATCATTGCAATGGTCAATAAATTGTAAGAGTCTCTGGTGTTCCAAAGCAACTCTTCCTATGTGTATTATTTCTAACTCAGGTCACTAACCAGTGACAGACAGTAAGAGTCAGATCATGTGACTTGAAACTCATTCCAACACACTCAACACAAACCTCAGGACATGATGTTTCTGCACTCCTCCTCCCGATAGCCATGTCTCCCTGTGATCTGGGTATGCTCAAGCCTCCTTGAGCCATGGCACCAAAACTTTGAGCCCAGAATCTTTAACATCTCTATACTTAATGCATTGGTTCTTTTTCCTCAAGTGCAGCTTGTACGACCCAAGAACCTGTCTACCAGGTTCACTGATTTTTTTGTGTGATATACTCTTTACACCCCATAGCTGGACTTTGAAGCCAGCCTAGGCAGGAAAGTCTGTGAGACTCTTCTCTCCAAGGAGTCACCAAGAAACTGTAAGTGGAGCTGTGGCTGAAGTCATAGAGCACTAGCATTGACCAACACAAAACAAGACCAAGCAAAGTACCCTTAGAGAGCATCACTGGTGGCTTGTTCTGTCATCCTAGCTACTCAGAAGTCAGAGATCTAAGGAATGAGGTTCATAGCCAGCCTGGGTAAGAAAGTCCGTGAGACTCTTTTCTCCAATGAACCACCAGAAAACAGCAGTGAAATGGATTCTCCATATGGAGGAGGGGAGGGAACTCTAAATATGGGTGGTCCCCCTTTCTCCCTAGTACATAATCCTGGTGGTTTGCCAGTTCTGTAGAGTGAGAACCGTGCTCCCTCTAGGGTGCTCACTCAGGGCACACAATAAGGCCCAGGAGCCTCTGGGAAAAACCTAACCTCAAAGGAGGTAAAGTCAGATGACCTGATTGGCCCAGGACCACAGCCTCAGGCTGGGACAGGGAGGGCCCCAGCATCGGTGGACTGAAAACTATCCTGAAGTCAGGGATCCAGAGATGTCGTGAGTCTCTCTGCAAACCGAAGTGATGATTCCATTTGTGTCCTCTGGGACCCTGGGGCCCTGGGACCACAAGAGAGAATTAATTTGCATGGTCAATTCATCCACAGGCATGATGTAATTTCATCTTTGTGAAGCCAGCCTGTGTCTAATGATCTCAGCAGTAAGGGAGTCACCGCCTCTATGTAGAGACCCAAGCTACCATGCTCAGGGTTGCACAGAATGTGAGCCTCTGGGACAAGACAGACCATACACCATTCAGGCACATGGCAGGCCATTCTCCCTCAGGAAAAGTCCAGTGAATAGGTCCAGCCTGGTCTGTCACAGGAGCCATGGCTTGAGGCCTCCGGATTCTCCTTTCAACAGCCTTCCAATCCCCACTGCTAAATTGCCCAGAAACCCAGGCAGATGATCTTTAACAATATGCATCTACATTCCATTGGATTATGTAATCAGTGTGGAAACACTGGAAAGACTGAAGACACACACACACACACACACACACACACAGACATACACATGAACACATAGACAAGCTTGCAAGTAAAAATAAGCTGGTGCCCATCGTGGCTCACACCTGTCATCCTGACTACTCAGGAAGCTGAGATCTGAGGATCATGGATTGAAGCTAGCCTAGGCAGGAAAACCTGAGACTCTTCTTGCCAGTCAACCAGCAAAAAGCCAGAAGTAAAGCTGTGGCTTAAGTGGTAGAGCACCAGCCTTAAGTGTAGAAGCTAAGTGACAACACCCAGGCCCTGAGGTCAAGCCCCAGCAACAGCACAAAAAAAAAAATACGTGTTATGTCATCACTCAGAGGAATAAATAATACCAATCTGTCTACTATCACACACTTATATACACTACTATTCAGTGTATTATATGAAATGTTAGGCAACTTGCTTTTTTCTATGCACTGCCTAACTGGGATATTTTTCTCATATGATTAAGCACTTCATTATGTTATGGATTTGAATCACTCTTTTAGACAGAATTATCCTAAAACCGTGAAACAATTTCCTTTTTGTTGGAAAAGGGTTTCATTCCACCATGTCTGTTATTCTATTTTAAAACTAAACACAAAACACCACAATGTATGTTCTTGAGCTATCATCATCTTTCTCCAGGGATTTCCTGCAGTGAAATACATACAGGCAATGCAACTTCTGGATGAAAAGAAGTGTCTGTATGCATTTTGGAATTGATGTCTAAAGTTTTTCAAGGTATTCTCAGAGGCACATATCTTGGGGAAAGCAGAAATAGTTTGGGGGAATCCATGGGGGACCTTGGAATGGAACTGGCCTAGCAATTCAGCCATATTTATTTTACAACTCTCATAGGCTTCATGGCAGCCTGACCCTGGAATATACAAATTAGTGTCTTCCTGGTCAGAGTTGTACTCTGTCAGTTTTTTTTCTTTCTTTTTTTTTTTTTTTTTTTTTTTTTTGAGGGATGGTAATATTGCTAAATACATTGACAGGGATGAAAGCCTTTAAAACAGCCCTGAAGAAACCAAAGCTCCATTCATTTGGAGCCAGCGGTCACTAGGGGGCAGTGGAGCGCCACAGACAGGTTCAGGTTGCTTACAACAAGGTTGTTACACTTAAAACCATTTTCTTCTTCCTTTCTTCCTTCTTTTCTTCTTTTTAATAATTATATTATCTTTAAATAGTTGCCTAAAGGCTTTGCCATTCAACAAAGCAGTTTATGAATACCATGAACTTTGATCCATGTCACCCTTTTCAACCTTCCCAACCACCTTTCCCACACCACCCCCTCCCTCCCTTTTCTTAATTTTGTAGGATACCTAATAGTTTTTTTCTTTTTTGGCTATGTAACAAGGAAGTTTGTGTACACAGTGCATCTTGATCTGTGTCATCTCCTGATGCCTAGGAGTGTTATGGCTGGGTCATAGGGTAGGTCTATGTTGAGCTTTTTGAGGAACCCCCCTAATGTTCTCAAAGCGGTTGTACTAATTTGCACTCTCACCAACAATGGAAAAGGTTCCTCTTTCCCCGCACCCCCTCCAGCATTTGTTATTGCCTGAGTTCAGAGTATAGGCCATTCTAACTGAAGTGAGGTGGTATGTCAGGGTTGTTTTTATTTGCATTTCCTTTACTTCCAGGGATGTTGGAAATTTCCTCATATGTTTCTTTGCCATTTTTATCTCTTCTCCTGTGAAGTCACTTTTTAGCTCCTTTGCCCATTTAATAATTGGTTTATTGGGATTGGAGGGGATTAGTTTTTTGAGTTCTCTGTAGATGACAGCTATTAGGCCTTTGTTTGTTGCTGTGCTGGTAAAGATACTTTCCCATATGGTTGGCTGTCTTTGTAGTTTGGTGGCTATGTCTTTAGGGGTGCAGAAACTTTTTATTTTGTAGTAGTCCCATTTGTCAAGTCTCTCCCCTATCTGTTGTGCCCCTGGGACTCTATTCAGGAAGTTCCTTTCTGTGCCTGTAAGTTCTAGCGTCTTTCCTACTCGGTCCTTCAGTAGTTTCAAGAATTCAGGTCTGATGTTGAGGTCTTTGATGCATTCTGAGTTGATCTTAGTGCATGGTGATAGGCTAGGGTCTACTTTGAGTTTTCTCCATATGGCTGCCCAGTTTTCTCAGCACCAGTAGTTGAAAAGGCTATGCTTTTGTTTTTGTTTTTCCATTGTATGTCTTTAGCTCCTTTGTCCAATATCAGCTGACTGTAAGAGTGCAGTTTTATTTCTGGGTCTTCTAATCCATTGGTCTTCAGGTCTGTTTTTATACCACTACCAGGCTGTTTTTGTTATTATGTCTCTATAATAGAGCTTGAAGTCTGGTATTGTGATACCTCCTGCACTGCTTTTTTAGCATAGAATTGCTTTGGTTATTCTAGCTCTTTTACTGTTCCATATGAATTTATGGGTTGCTTTCTCTATTTCATTGAAGAATGTAGCTGGGCTCTTGATAGGGATTGCAATGAATTTGTATAACAATTTGGGCAATATGGCCATTTTCACTATATTTATTCTGCCTACCCATGTGCATGGGAGTTCTTTCTATCTCCTTGTGTCTTCTTTGATTTCCCTTTTTAGATTTTTTATAGTTCTCATTAAATAGGTCCTTCACATCTTTAGTTAGGTTGATCCCTAGGTAATTTATTCTTTTTTTGGCTATTGTAAATGGTATTATTTCCATAATTTCCTTTCCTGCTTGTACATTCCTGGTGTACAGAAAAGCTGCTGACTTGTGTGGATTGATTTTGTATCCTGCTACTTTTCCAAAATGGTTTATTAGGTGTAAGAGTTGGGGACTGAGTTTTTTGGGTCCTTCAGATATAAGATCATGTCATATGTGAATAGGGATAGTTTGATTTCTTCTTTGCCGATGTGGATCCCTTTGATGTACTCCTCTGGCCTTATTGCTATGGCTAGGGATTCCAGCACTATGTTGAAAAGAAGTGGGGAGATTGGGCATCCTCGTCTTGTTCCTGAGTTTAGGGGGAATGATTTTAGTTTCTCTCCATTTAATACAATATTAGCAGTTGGTCTGTTGTATATGGCTTTTATTGTTTTGAGGAATGTTCCATCTATTCCTGTTCTGTCCAAAGCTTTTTATAAGTATGGGTGTTGTATTTTCTCAAAGGCTTTTTGGGCATCAACTGAGTTATAACAATGTGATTCTTGATTTTAGTTCTGTTTATGTGGTGAATTACATTAATAAATTTACAGATGTTGAGCCATCCTTGTGTCTGTGGGATGAAGCTTACTTGGTCATGATGTATAATTTCCTTGATCAGTTTCTGGATCCTGTTAGCTAATATTTTACTGAGGAGTTTTGCATCTGTGTTCATTAGTGATATTGGTCCGTAGATCTCTTTTTTTGTTGGGTCTTTGCCTGGTTTGGGGATGAGTATAATATTAGCTTCATAGAATGAGTTTGCAATTTATCCCTCTGTTTCTATTTTGCAGAAGAGTTTGAGGAGTATTGGTATTAGCTCCTCACTAATGGTTTTATAGAATTCGTTGGTGAATCCATCTGGGCCTGGGCTTTTCTTTATTGGGAGGCTCTTGATTACCCCCTATATCTCTCTGTAAGTTATTGGTTTCTTTAGTTAATTTATTTCATCTTGATCCAATTTGGGCAGTTTATACTTCTCTAATAATTGATCCATTTCTTTAAATTTATTGTTTTTTAGTGAGTAGAGGTTCTGGAAATAGTTTCTTATGATTGATAGAGTATTGTGTGTATTTGTTGTAATTTTTTCTGGTGGAGTCTCTGATTTTACGTATATGAATCTATTCTCTTCTTTTTTTTTTGTAAGTCTTGCGAGGGGTCTGTCAATTTTATTTATTTTCTCAAAGAACCAGCTTTTAGTTTTATTTATTTGTTGAATGGTCTTTCTATTTTCAATCAGATTTATCTCTTCTTTAATCTTTGTGATCTCTGTCCTCCTAGTCATTTTAGATTCGATTATTTCTTGTTTCTCCAGATGTTTTAGTTTCATCGTGAGGTTATTCTCCTGCTCTGCTTCCATTTTTTTAATGTGAGTGCTGAGGGCAATGCCTTAGCTGTATCCCATATGTTTTTTTGTGATGTATTTTCATTTCATTGTGGCTTATGAATTTTTTAATTTCATCCTTAATTTGGACCCAAGTGTTAGATAACAGTGAAGGTTTTAGTCTCCAAGTATTTGTATAGCCTCTGTGGTATCCTTTGTTATTGAGGGTTACCTTTATTGTACAGTGGTCAGATATAATACAATGAAATGACGTCAATACTTTTATATTTGCTGAGGTTCTTTGTGTGGGCTATGACATGATCTATTTTGGACTATGTTCCATGGGCTGCTGAGAAGAATGTGTATTGGGTCTCTGTAGGGTGAAAGACTCTGTACAGATCTATCAGATCCATTTGTGATATGATGTTACTTAAGTCCTCAGCTCCCCTCCCTTGCTAATCCTCTGGGTGCTGAATCTGTCTCTTGGAGAGAGTGGAGTATTAAAGTCTCTCACTATGATTGTGTTTGGGTCTATCTTGCTCTGTAGTCCTGTGAGAATTTGCTTGACATATGTAGGGCCTTGTGGGGCACACCCACCCAGACGCCTTGCATCCTTACAAGGTGGTTCTGAGGACTCTGACATAGATAGGAGTCGCCTCTTACGGAGGTCCCATGATGTCACCCCTGATGGACAACTCAGGCATCAAATCACAGCCCCTATGTACGTGCACATATCCCTCCCCTTCTGCCACCCTCCAACCTGTGTAAAAGAACAGATCTTTTTCTGAATAAACAAGTTTGGCTCTGACCGGCTTCCAGGCTGCCTGTTTGTCCTCTGTGGAGAAGAGGGCTGGGTGGTGGTCTGTCAGCCCCCATATCCTCTTCCTGAACCCTCCCACGTGGGGTATGCTTTCGCATCTCTCCTGCAGGAGAGGAGAGCGCCGGAGGCTAAAACCCCCCCGGCATTCTGGCGCCCAATCACGAGACACAAAGCATGATGAGGTAAAACTTTCCGGCGAGCCAGGCCAATCCGAGTCTGAGGGGAGGGATCCTGAAAAAATGGGGCATGCTCAAACCCAATGGTGTATATATTATTATAAATGCCTGCCTAACTGCCTACCTGCCTGCCTGCCTGCCTTACTGCCTGATTGCCTCCCTGCCTCTCTGCCTTGCCCCTAGTGAATGAATATTGACTTGAGTTTCTATGATGTTGTCTATTGAGCAGGCAAATAGCAAAACTTTCATGGAATTTTTCTCACTTAGACTTAAAAAGACTTACAACAAAACACAGCTACTATTCTTTCATTGTGTACATTATTTGCTCAACCAAATTGGCTGCCCTTTAGAACAATGTATAAGTGATTTGAGGGCTTGATGTATACATTATTAGAAATGCCTGCCTCCTGCCTGCAGCCTGCCTAACCGCTAGTGCCTAAATATTCACTAGTGTTTTTACAATGTTGTCTATTGAGCAGGCAAAGATCAAAACTTTCATGGAATTTTTGTAAGTTAGACTTGAAAATCTTACAAGAAAACATAGCTATTATTATGCCATTATGGACATGATTTGCTCAAACAATCTGGCTGCCATTACACAAAGTATATAAATGATTTTGGAGGCATGATGTATACATTATAAAAATGCCTGCCTGCCTTCCTGCCTGCCTAACCCCTATTGCCTTAATATTGACTACAGTTTCTATGATGTTGTCTACTGAGCAGGCAAATACCAAAACTTTCATGAAATAATTATAACCTAGACTTAAAAAAACCTTACAACAAAACATGACTACTATTATGTCATTTTGGACATTATTTGCTCAACCAATATGGCTGCTCTTAAGCACAATTTATAAAGGATTCGGGGGCATGTTGTATACATTATTAAATCTATCTGCCTTCCTGCCTTCCTGCTTTCCTGCTTGCCTGCCTGCCTAAGCCCTAAAGCCTGAATATTGACTTGAGTTTCTACGATGTAGTCTATTGAGGATGAAAATAGCAAAACTTTCATGGAATTTTGATAACTTAGACTTGAAAAAACATACAACAAAACATAGCTAAGATTATGTCATTAAGAACATTATTTGCTCACCCAATCTGGCTAACCTTAAGCACAATGTACGCAGGATTTGGGAGCACATTATATACATCATATATCTATCGGCCTGCTTGTCTGCCTGCCTTCTTACCTGCTTGCCTGCCCTAACCCTTAGGATCTGAATATTGACTTGAGTTTCTACGAAGTTGTTTATAAAGCAGGAAAATAGCAAAACTTTCATGGAATGTTTGTAACTTAGACTTGTAACTACTTTCAACAAAACATAGCTACTACTATGTCATTATGGACATTATTTGCTCAAATAATCTGGCTGCACTTAAGCACAATGTATAAAGCATTTGGGGGCATGTTGTATACATTATTTAAATGCCTGACTGCCTGCTTGCCTGCCTGCCTGCCTGCCTTTCTATCAGCCTGCTGTCCTTAAAACTAGTGCCTGAATATTGACTTGAGTTTTGATGATGCTGTCTAATGAGCAGGTGAATAGCAAAACTTGCATGGAATTTTCATAACTTTGACTTGAAAACTGTTATAAAAAACATAGCTAATGGGGCTGGGGATATGGCCTAGTGGCGAGAGAGCTTGCCTTGTATACATGAGGCCCTGGGTTTGATTCCCCAGCACCACATATACAGAAAATGGCCAGAAGTGGCGCTGTGGCTCAAGTGGCAGAGTGCTAGCCTTGAGCAAAAAGGAAGCCAGGGACAGTGCTCAGGCCCTGAGTCCAAGGCCCAGGACTGGCCAAAAAAAAAAACAAAACAAAACAGAGCTATTATTATATCCTTATGAATGGTATTTGCTCAATGTATTAGCGTCCCTTAAGCACAATGTATATAGGATTTGGGGCATGGTGTATACATTATTATAAATGCCTGCCTAACTGCCTCCCTACCTGCCTTATCCCTACTGCGTGAATATTGGCTTGAGCTTCTACGATGTTGTCTATTGAGCAGTCAAATAACAAAACTTTCTTGGAATTTTTATCACTTAGACTTGAAAATTTTACAACAAATCACAGGTACTATTTTGTCTTAATGGACATTATTTGCTCAAGCAATCTGGCTGCCCTTAAGAATCATGTGTAAATGAATTGGGGGGATGTTGTATACATTATACAAATGCCTGCCTGCCTGCCTACCTAACCCCTAGTGCCTGAATATTGACTTGAGTTTCTATGAAGTTGTCTATTCAGCAGGCAAATAGCAAAACTTTCATGGAATTTTCATAACTTTGACTTGCAAAAATTTACAACAAAACAAAGCTACTATTATGTCATAATGGATATTATTTGCTCAAACAATCTGGCTGCCCTTAAGCACAATGTATAAAGGATTTGGGCAATGTTGTATACATTATTAAAAATGCCTACCTGCCTATCTACCTGCCTGCATGCTTGTCTGCCGGCTTGCTTTCCTAACCCATAGTGCATGAACATTGACTTGAGTTTCCATGATGTTATCTATTGAGCAGTCAAATAGCAAAATATTCATGGAATTTTTATAACTTAGACCTGAAAAACTTACAACAAAACATAGCTACTATTCTGTCATTATGGACATTATTTGCTTAGCCAAACTGGCTGCCCTTAAGAACAATGTGTAAAGGATTTGAGGGCATTTTGTATACATCACTAAAAATGCCTGCCTCCTGCCTGCCTGTGTAACCCTTACTGCCTAAATATTGACTAGAGTTTGTACGTTGTTGTCTAATGAGCAGGCAAATAGCAAAACTTTCATGGTGTTTGTATTAGTCTTGACAATCTTACCACAAAACATTGCTATTATTATGTCATTAAGGACATTATTTTCTCAAACAAACTGGCTGAACATATGCACAATATATAAATGATTTGGAGCATGTTGTATACATTATAAAAGTGCCTGCTGCCTTCCTGCCTGTCTGGCTAACCTCTATTGACTTCATATTGACTACAGTTTCTATGATGTTTCTATTAAGCAGGGAAATAGCAAAACTTTCATGGAATTTTTATAACTTAGAATTGAAAAACCTTACAACAAAACATGACTACTATTATCTCATTTTGGACATTATTTGCTGAACTGATCTGGCTGCTCTTAAGCATAACTTATAAAGGATTTGGGGGCATGATGTATATATTTTTAAAAATGCCTGCCTGCCTTCCTGCCTTCCTGCTTGCCTGCCTGCCTAACCCTTAGGGCCTGAATGTTGACTTGAGTTTCTACTATGTTTTCCATTGAGGAGATAAATAGCAAAAATTTCATCGAATTTTTATAAATTATACTTGGAAAAACATACAACAAAACATAGCTACTATTATATAATTATGAATATTATTTGCTCACCCAATCTGGCTGCTCTTAAGCACAACGTATAGAGTATTTGGGGGCATGTTGTATCCATTATTAAATCTATCTTCCTGCCTGTCTGCCTGCCTTCCTGCTTTCCTGCCAGCCTAACCCCTAGTGCCTGAATATTGAATTGAGCTTCTACGATGTCATCTATTGAGCAGGCAGATAGCAAAAATTTCAAGGAATGTTCGTAATTTAGACTTGTAACAAATTATAAGAATAAATAGCAACATTATGTCATTATGGACATTATTTGCTCAACCAATTTGGCTGTGCTTAAGCATAAAATATAAAGGATTTGGGGGCATGTTGTATACATTATTAAAATGCCTGCCTGCATGCTTGCCTGCCTGCCTGCCTACCTGCTTGCCCTCCTCAAAACTAGTACCTGAATATAGACTTGAGTTTCTGTGATTTTGTCTATTGAGCCAGCAAATAGCAAAACTTACATGTAATTTTCCTACCTTTGACTTGCAAAAACTTACAACAAAAAAAGCTACCATTATTTCATTATGGACATTATTTGCTCAATCAATCTGGCTGCCCTTAAGCACAATGTATAAAGGATTTAGGCAATGTTGTGTACATTATTAAAAATTCCTGCCTGCCTATCTTCCTGGCTGCATGTTTGTCTGCCAGCCTGCCTTCCTAACCCATAGTGCATGAATATTGACTTGAGTTTCCACGACGTTGTCTACTTAGCAGTCAAATAGCAAAACTTTCATGGAATTTTTATAACTTAGACCTGAAAAACTTGCAAAAACATAGCTAATATTCTGTCACTATGGACATTTTTAGCTCAGCCAAACTGCCTATCCTTAAGAACAATGTGTAAAGGACTTTAGGGCAGGTTTTATACACTGTTAAAAATGCCTGCCTCACTGCATTCCTGCCTGCCTGCCTAATCCCTAGTGCCTGAATATTGACGACAGTTTCTTTGATGTTGTCTATTGAGCAGGCAAATAGAAATACATTCATGGAATTTTTATAACTTAGACTTGATTAACTTACAAAAAACAAAGCTACTATTATGTCATTATGGGCATTATTTCCTCAACAAATCTGAGTACCCTTTAGAACAATGTATAAAGGATTAAGAGGCAAGTTGTATACATTATTAAAGTGCCTGGCTACCTGAGTTCCTGCGTGCCTGCCAGCCTCCCTGCCTGCCTGCCTAACCCCTAGTGCTTGAACAATTTTTTGAGTTTATACAATGTTGTGTACTGAGCAGGCAAATAGCAAAACTTTCCTGGAATTTTTATAATTAGACTTGAAAATCCTTACAACAAAGCAAAGCTACTCTTATGTAATTATGGACATTAATTTCTCAACCAACTTGGCTGCCCTAAAGCAAAATGTATAGTGAATTTGGGGGCATGTTTAATACATTATTAAAAATGCCTGTCTGCCTGCCTACCTGTGTGACTGCCTGCCTTCCTGTCTATCTTCTAGTGCCTGAATATTGATTTGTGTTTCTACAATGTTGTCTATTGAGCAGAAAAATAGCAAAATTTTCATGGAAATTTTTTATAACTTATACTTGAAGAAACTTACAACAAAATGTAGCTACTATTAAGACATTAGGGACATTATTTGCTCAAACAATCTGGCTGGCCTTAAGCACAATACAGAAAGGAATTAGGGGCATGTTCTATACAATATTAAACATGCATTCCTTCTTGCCTGCCTTCCTAACCCCTAGTACCTGAATATTGACTCGTGTCTAAGATGTTGTCTACTGAGCAGACAAATAGCAAAGCTTTCATGAATTTTTATAACTTTGACTTGTAAAAACTTACAAAAAAAATAGCTAATATTATGTCATTATGGACATTATTTGCTCAACCAAACTGGCTGCCCTTAAGCACGTTGTATAAAGGATTAGGGGACATGTTGTATACAGTATTAAAAATGCCTCCCTGCATGCTTACCTGCCGTGTGATTCTTTACATTGTTCTGGTTGATGTGGTGGATTACATTAATTGAGTTGCATATATTCAACCAACTTTGCATCCCTTGGATGAATCCACTGTGATCATGGTGTATGCTTTTTTGAAGACCTGTTGAAGTTGATTGGACAGAATTTTGTTGAGAATTTTGCATCAAGTTTCATCAGGTAAATCGGTCTATAGTCCTCTTTCCTTGATGAGTCCCTGCCTGGTTTGGGGATGAGTGTTATACTGGTATCATAGAAACTGTTTGATAGTGAACTTTCTCGTTCACCTTCATTGAAGAGTTTGAGAAATATTGGTGTGAGTTCTGTTTTGAAGGCCTTGTAGAATTCTGTTGTGAATCCCTCTGCACCTCTGCTTTTCTTGGATGGGAGATTTCATATTGCTGTTCTATTTCAATGCTGGATATGGGTCTGTTTAGAAGATTTAACTCTTCATTGTTGATTTTGCGGATATCAATTTTTGCTAGGAAATCATCCATTTCTTCCAGGTTTTCAAATTTGTTGGCATAAAGGTTTGCAAAATAGTCGCTTATTGTGTTCTGAATTTTTGTTGTTTGTGTTGATGTTACCTGTTTCATCTCTGATCTTGTCTATGTGGGTGTGCTGCCTTTTTTTTTTTTTTTTTTTTTTTGGTCATATTTGCTAGGGGTCTATCTTGTTAAGTTTAAAAAAAAACTCTTAGTTTTGTTGATTCTTTCAATTATTTTCACTCTAAGTCATTTAATTCTGATTTGATTTTAATTATTTGCTTCCATCTATTGGCTTGCAGTTTGGCTTTTTGTTCTCTTTTGAAGAGCTTAAGGTACTTCTTTAAGTTACTGAATTGCTGTTTCTCCAGATTGTTGATGTAGGCACTCAGAGATATAAATTTTCCTCTGAGTACTGACTTTACTGTGCCCCAAATGGCTAGTATTTTGTGTGCTCAGCTTGGTTTATTTCCATAAATATTTGAATTTCATTCCAATTTCTTCAATGACCCACTAATGATTCAGCAATGTGTTGTTTAGTCTCCTTGAATTTTAGGATTTTCTGTAGTGGACATTTGAGTTGAGCTCTAATTTTATTCCATTGTCGTCTGAGAGAGTACAGGGAATGATTTCGATACTTCTGAATTTGTCCAAATTTTCTTTGTGCCCTAAGATGTGATCTATTTTGGAGAATGTTCGATTTGGTGCTGAAAAGAATGTGTATTCTGGTGTTGCTGGATGGAATATTCAGTAGATGTCGGTTAAATCTAGTTGGTTTATGCAGTTGTTTGGTTCGGTTTTCTTTGTTCAGTTTTTGGTGTGTTGATCTCTCCAGAGATGACAGTGGAGTGTTAAAGTCTCCAACTATCAATGTGTTTGTTTGGGTCTAAAAGTGTATTTAGAGTCAGTAAACTTTGTTTGATGAAGTTGGGTGTTCCTGTATTTGGGGTGTAGATATTTAGGACGGTTATATCCTCCTGTAGGGGAGATCCATTTATTAGTATGTAGTAACCTTCTTTGTCTCTTCTTCCTGTTTTTAATTGGAAGTCAATTTTATATGATACTAGATTGTAATACCAGCCTGCTTATGGAGGCCATTTGCTTGGTAGATTTTATTCCAGCCTTTCTCTTTTAGAAGATGTTTGCTTTTGCTGGATAGATGTGTCTCTTGGAGGCAGCAGAAAGATGGATCTTGATTTTTGATCCAAGTTATGAGCGTACATCTTTTAATTAGAGAATTAACTCAATTAATATTGAGAGTTAGAATTGAGAGATGATCGTTTGCTCCTTTCATTATAACTATCTTGTTAAAAGCAGTCTCTTCCCAATTCTTGACCTAATATTCTGGTTTTCTATTCAGGATTCATTTCTCTCTATTGTGATCTTGATTATTTTCCCTGTGTAAAAAATCTTTGAGGATTTTTCTCTAAAGCTGGTTTTGTGAATATATACAGTTTCAGTTGTTACTTTACTTACTGTGGAAGACTTTTATTGGACCTTCAGCTATGAATGAGAGTTTAGCTGGATACAATATTCTTGGTTGATAGTTATTTTTATTTAGGGTTTGGTATACCTCATTCCAGGCTCTCCTTGCTTTCATGGTTTCTGCTGAGAAGTCTGGGGTAATTCTGATTGCTTTTCCTTCATATCTGATTATTTTCTTTTCCCTAACAGATTTAAGGATTCTTTCCAAGGACTCTATTGATCCTGTTTTGATCACAAGGCGTCCGTGGAATGTCCTGTTCTGGTCTGGTCTGTTTAGGTTTTGAAATGCTTCTTGTATCTGTATAGGCCTATCCTTCTGGATATTTGGGAAGTTCTCAGCTAATATTCTGTTAAATAGGTTGCCCATTCCATTGACTTCTTTCTCTAGGTTTTCCTTGACACCTACTAGCCTTAAATTGGGCTTTCTGCTTTGTCTTGGAGCTCCTGGAGTGATCTGTTTTGACAATTGGATTAGTTTTGTATTTTTTGTTTTTTCTCTATAGATTCTAAGGAATCTTCAGTTCCTGAGATTCGATCATCTGCTTCATCTAGTCTGGACTGTAGGCTAGCTACTTGATTTCGAATCTCTTTTTCTTCTGACTAGTCCTTCTTGATGGCTTCCATGTCTTTGCTATAATTTTCTCGTAGGTCCTGTATGGATTTCTTTACCTCATTAATTTGGTTCTGAGTGCTGTCTCTCAAATCTTTTAGCTGGGTAGCTATCTTTCCATTGGACTTCTGAATTTCATTTATCTTTCTATATGTGGAGGCCCTGAAATCCCCTATTACTTTATGGATGGATTGATGTATTGGTTGAAACTTTTCATTTAATATTTTTATCAGTAGAGTGTGTAGAGCATTTTCTCTAGGGTTCTCTTCTAGGCCTTTGGTGGACTGCTCTGCTTCCTACTTGTTTTGCATGGGAGATGAGATTCCCTAGCTTGCCATCTTTCTTCTGCTTCATCTGCCCATTTAAATTGGAAAAGGCAATCTACAAACACCTGTGAGCACCGTTTAAGACCCAAAGAAGACCTTACCAACCACTCTTCTATAAATCTTAGAATTTCACAATTATATACAGATACCTTCCCTCTCTTTTTGGTCTATAAAATCAGATTTGGTGTCACCAAAGAATACAATTTTAATAAAGCAACCAACCCTAAGCCCTATATTCAGTAGTTACTTATTTACCATTACAACCCGATGAGCAATTTTTGTCCTAATATTAAGTTCTTTTTGGACTGGTGGTATTTCTCTATGAACCCCTTTGATTCACTCGGATTGGACAGGGTAACCCTCTATCTGACAACCAGGGGTCAAGGGAGTCTGGAGTTCCTGGGAGTAAATTTAGGAAGGTAAGTTAGAGGTAGTGAAAGGAATAGAGTAAAATTAATGGGAGTGATGTTTTTGGTTTAGTTTCAGTGAACTGGAAAGCTGGAGAAGAGTAGAATCAGTACAAAGAATAAGGTTAAAATGATAGACAATGGAGAGTCAGCAGAAAAGAGTAATGATGTTAGTCAAAGGAAAGTAATTTTAAAGAAAGAAAATGTGCAAAGAGAATCAAAGAAAAAATAAAGTAAATCAAACACACAAAACACAAAAAAGTACCACAAAAATAAAACAAACAGATAAAAAAAGGAAAGCAAAAAACAAAAGACAACTCGAAAATAAAATAGTTTAAAAATGCTCAAAACAATGGAGTTTTCCTTGTTTGGGTGGGCTCTCTCCAGTGTGTGGTTTCCTTGCGATGGTTTACAGTCTATTTTCCTGCTGCTTGGCTGGTTCGATATGCTTTCAGTTTGCACGGGGTGGATCTACTCTGACCATCCTCCCCTGTTGTTAAATCCTGGGGCTCTGTGGTTTGCACAGCTTGCAGGTAGGACTTGGGTGTCCTCAGTAGATGGGGACTCTGAACAGTCTCAGGAATCGTGGCTCCTCCCCTTTGCTGTGGGGCCCACTGCCTTTAATACCTGCCTGTGAATAGACTTTGGACTCAGCAAGGTGGGGTGCCGCCAGCCTTGTTTACCTGGCTGAGAGTTGCTTTCCCCAGGGGAGGTTCCTCCTTCCTGGGCAGGGCAACCTTCTCCTGGACCATGCTGTCTGTGGAATTCAGCTCCATTTGCTAGTGGGAATTTGGCTACCTCTGCATTGGGACCGTTTATCTGCCTTGGGAACTGTTTACTCTCCTGCCTGGTTGTTCTGTGCCACCAGTACCTGCTCGTCGCTTTTGGTTTGATTTTAGAAATTCCGGCTTCTGGAGAGTCAGCAGCCACAGCACTGGGAGGGCAGGGTGGGATGGGGCACGGCGCGGCACCTCTGGCTGAGGTTTTTACCTGAGTCTGTGAACCTAGGCCCAGGAATGTTCCTCCTGCCTGGGCGGAGGTCATTCTCCTGGGCTGCACTGACTCATACCATTCAGTCACTCCTGTCCTTTTCAAAGATGGCCCCTTTTACCTCGCTTTCTCCTGGCTCGCTTTATTTCCAGTGTGGTCTGACTGGGTCTATGCCAGTGTCAAAGATGGCGCTTTGCTCTGACAGTGAAGAAAGGGCTAGCTTCCAGAAGCTGCTCGATGGGTGTGACTGAGAATGTCTTTCAAGGGGTACTCGTGCTTTCTCTGTGATTTAGGCCCATCTGTGTTCAGCCTGAGATCTGCATCTGTCTGCTGCCCTCTGGAGGATTTCTAACTGGTTACCACAGTGTGCTTTAGGTGCACAGAATGCTGGGTGCTGTGCAGGTGCTGGCACTGGCGTGGTGGCATGGTGTGACACTCAAAACTCAAAAAAGTTGATTTTTCCTTTCTGGCCAGAATGCCTATACTGTTATAACTTACTTGGACTGTCTTTCTATGAGTAAAAGTTTTTCTGGAATGATAAAACTGGGATGTCGGAGGGAGCTTAGCTAGGGCTCGGCTGCTCTTCCTCCCTTCAGCCAAGATTTTTTTCACCATCTCTCTAGTCTGTTGGTATATATCTTATTTCAGTTGATATTCTATTCTATTTTGTTTTGTTTCATTATATCTTTGATACCACTCAATTTTATTTGGCTTCATTGTTCTTCCTCTCTTTTTATTTCATGTTATCCCCATGTCATATAATTTTTGTGCATGATATGTTTATATCTTCACACTGCTGTTAGACAAAAGCAAAAAGGCTCTGCTCATGAGGATTGTACATCATCATTTGATGACAGCTGAAAAGAATTGTGAATTGCCCATAGGTATCAATCCTATTTACTATTTTATTTAAGGTAAGGTAAGGGTAGAATTTTCAATGTATGAGGATTTTATAGGACATGATCAGGGGTGGGGTGGTCATCGTATGAGGAGGAAGATGATCACAAGGATGAGGGTGCCAGGATAGCCAGAGTTCAAACCCAAAAGCCCTATGGTAATATAAAAAAGGTATCATATCAGAAAATTGAGGAAAATGTCACTTTGCCTTCTGTTGCCCATAAAAGAATGTGCTGGTCCTCGCCCATGCCTGTTCTTTTGACAGAATGAGAAATACCAACTTGGTTTCACTTAGGTGCTCACACAGGCATATGCATGATGACCAGAAACTCTGGAGTAAAGGGCGAAGGACTGGGAAATGTTGGTCACTGTGTTACCATCACATTGAGGTCAGAGAATGAAATGTTGGTGGCCCGCTGCTTAGGAGGAAGGCGACAGTATTCAATTATACAACACAGTAAAATCTCAAGAAAGACTGTTTTCTTATTGCTGTTAGTTATCTCTGAGTGGTGAAGGCTGGCTGAACCATGAAAGGCATCCTTCTTTCTCTAGACTTGGATATTATTGACCTTAAACATTATAACATAATATATATGTATATATATGTATATATATATATATATATACAATTTTTAAAAGAAAGAGACATACGTGGAAATATGTAATTGTGCTTTGACTGTAATATAAATGTCAGTTGATTGATTTGAAATCTTTCCATCCCAATGAATCTTAAGATCCAGAATTAGCAGGTATGGATGGAAACAGTCACCACAGGGGAATAGAGGATCATTTTATTTCTTTTTCTCTGGTTAACTTTATCATGTATGCTCTGTTTTGGGAAAATGTTTGAAGCATGATTTAAGGATAGAGAATTCTTTACTTCTAAATGAACTATGTATTTCCCTAGCTAATTAATAATATTGATTTTTTCTGGTCTTGAATATGAACATCAAAAACAGGAAATAACCGGTTTAGTAATCTCTGTCATGTTCATACCACTCATTTTAATGTTGCTGGCAATTGAGGAGCCTCTCCTTACCCTTCTGCAATCTAAGAGATACCAAAAGTTTGAAGGAAGCAGATTATATTCTTATAAAGAAAAACAAACATATTGGGGACTTCGCTTTCTGTGTGTAACCAAGAGGGAGGCCCCTATAGAAATCACAACACAGCTCAAGAAGTTTATATCCTAAGTTCCTCTATGGGGGCAGAACTGGAGTAGTTTGCTTAGGCTTTTGGTATTCTTGGAAATGTTGTCTTCAACATACAGCTTGGCCACTGTACCCAAGTCTTCTGGCCCCAGGCTAGTGCTAGAACACTTCAGCCACAGTTTCACTTTGAGCTGTTTGGTACTTTTTGGTAGCTAATTGGAGGAACAGAATGTCATATATTCTCAGGCTATCTTTGAACTGTGATCCTCAAATCTTGGCTTCGTAAGTAGCTAGAATTACAGGTGTGAAACATTGGTGTCTGACAGAACTGTCTTATTCAACTAGTGGGAGTGCCTTCTCTATATAAAAACTTCTATTGCTTGTGAACTTAATATCTTGCCTCAGCAACACTTGCTACTTTCTCAAGTTGCTAAGTAAATACATAATTTTCAGGGAAAGTCTGAGCTATTGTAGTGGATAGTCATCAGTGTAGAACTATTACTTGGCCTTTCTAGGGCCTATGACTCTTGGAATGTTCTGTTTTCACTGTATTATATGATACTGTCCAACCACACTTTCTAAATCACACAATAGAACTCCAAGTCTTTCTCATAAAAATATATTGCCTGGCTTGGCTTGTTGGTGCATACCTCCAATCTCAGCTACTCAGGAAGCAGAAATAAGAAGGCTAAATTTGAGACTCTTCTGGGGAAAGCTAGCAGGATATCAGGAAAGCCCCAACAATCTGGCAAACTAGTACATATCTGTGGTTTCAGCTATTGAGGAGGTAGAGGAATGAGGAAGGAATTTTGTGGCCACAACTGAAATGTTAGTGTGAGTCTCTATATTCAAAGGAAACACATAAAGTTTACAAGAAATTGCATAAACGATGGAAATATGAAACATTGAATTTATCGCTTAGTGTTGCCAAAAATGAAATCCTTTTCTATCTGATGCATAGGATTAATATTCAGGAGAATTTGCTTCTGATTATTGAGTATCGAAGGGAATTTGATAACAGAGTGTAGAATCTGAATTTAGCCTCTTGTCATTGGATGGTATAATGCCAGAGGCTGAGAAAACCATAGGAGGTTTATTCTCATGAAGAACAAATTCAAGGTCTCTGGAAGTAGAAATGAAATCTAGTCTGGATTCTTTGGTTCTTTCCTGTGAAAATAGCTGAGTGAGTTTTGTTTGCATTGTTAAATATTAGTAGAATTTACTGACTCATTTAAAGTGAAATAGTGTACTACATTGCTTTCCAATACCAAACAATGTACGATGAGGAAGCATTGCTGAAATCTTTGAATAGGAAGGGTATATCCCTCATATTTGTATGAAGTTGGAGTTTCATGGATGTGACAATTTAAGTGATGTTATAAATACTATGTGGTATATAAGAAAGGAGAGTGAGTCTACATTGCAGTAGACTTTGTTGCCAGGTGCTGGTGTCTTAAACCTGTATTCCTAGATCGTCACAAGCCTGAGATGTGAGACTCAAAGTTCACACTCAGCCCAGGAAAGAAAGTCTGCAAAACACGTACCTCATGTATCCAACAGAAAGCTGGCCACAGATGCCAGAGTTGGGAAAAAAAAGCCAAGATACAGTGCTCAGACCCTGAGATCAAGCCACGAAATATAAATAACATATGGATAGACAAGTAATCCAGGAACTCAGCAACCAGAGAAAATCACACAAAGACAGATGAAATGATAAAATGAGATCATAAGGCTGCAGAAATAACAAAATCATCTGTCTATACAATCCAGAAAACTAAAAGTTAGTGTTTATGTAACTCTGCACTGTGTCTATTATGTCATTATGGCTTTTAAAGACACTTGTATTAGGATGGGAGAGATTGCATATTAGCCTGCACAAAAAGTTAGTGATATTCTATCTCAGCAAACAAAGTAGCTATGCCGGTGCAAGTAATAACCCCAGCTACTGAGATCTCTAAGCAGTAGAAATGTAACCCCAGGCTTGCCTTGGGCAAAATCTGAGACAAAATATGACAAATAACTAAAGCCTAAAATTGCTGGTGTGTACTTTAAATGGTAAAGAAACTGCCTAACAAGTGAAATGCTCTGAGTTCTGATTCTAATTCTGTTTTAAAAAAAAAAGGATGTTTTGGAAAATTACTTATTTTCCTGTAGAAAAAACCAACGATCAATACTGGTGCTTACTTTGAAAGATGGGTTGATTGCCTATTCCTTTTGCGACTTAGACTTCCTTTTTCCATTGGTCCCTGGAAGAAAAGAAGAACAACAGGTTAAACATCAGTCTACTATTCCAAGCAATGATTAAAAAATATATATTATCTTTAGGTTGTCCAAAAGAGTTGGCATTCACCAAAGCCGTTTATGGGTACTTCATTGAATTTATAAAACACTTTGGCCAATATTGCAGAATCAATTCTAACTGTGTCAACTACCTCAATGTAAAGGCCAGATTCCATGAAACTATTACGGAAAGACTGTGAACAAACACTAGGGTTCCTAGAGATGGGTCGGAACTTCTGAAGTAAAGCTCCAGAATGTCGAAAAAAGTCAAAGAAGGATTGCATAAATGGGATTGCATCAAATTGAAGACTGTCTGCACAACAAAGGACCTAGCTAAAAAGATAAATAGAAAACCCACAGAACGGGAGAAGAGGTTTACTGGGCAAGCATCAGACCAGGCCTTGATATGTAAAATATATTTAGATCCCAAAAATTAAACCTTCCAAAAATATATCCTTGAATAAACAGCAACCCAATTAATAAATGGGCTAAAGCATTAAAGAGTGATTTCTCAGAATAATGGCCAATAAACTCATGAAGTATCACTGGCCATGAAAGTAATGCAAATGAAAAAAACACTGAGATTCTCAATCACATCAGTTAGAATGGTTGTTATCAAGACAACTAACAATAACAAATACTGGCAGGGATGTAGCCAAAAAGGAATGCAACTATGGTGTTGATGGGAATGCAAAATTGCTAACTACTCTGGAAAGCAGGATGGAAGTTTCTCAAAAGACTAAACATAGAGCTTCCTTAGGACCTAGCAATCCAACTCATAGGTATTCATCTGATTGAACACTAAAGCTACACTGAAGCCACCAGTACAACCATATTCATTGCAGCAGTGCTCACCATAGCCATGATATAGAATCACCCCAAATGTACCCTCCATAGAAAAAGGGATAAAGAAAATGAGATATATATACACAATGGAATTCTATGAATTCATCAGAAATGATTTTTGCACCATTCATAGCAAAATGGAAATACTTGGGAAAATAATATTAAGTGAAGTAAATGAGACCCAAATAAATATAGGTTGTATGATTTCCCTCATTTTTGGTAACCTGAATATGCCTGTAAATCTACAAGTGACCGCAGTGTGTGATAACGGCAAAAAAAAAAAATAAACTGGGCCATGATAAAGTATACAGCCTCTAGTTATTCACACACAGTGAAAACAAAGAAGAATATTCTCTGGAGAGGGTCACATAGTTGCAATAGCTATGTGTAACAGACCGCATAAAATAATATTTATTGAAGTTGCATAAAATTGAAGTTTATGAATAGACTGTCTGTATGGGCTAACGTATAAGCAGTTTAAATGAAACTGAAATGGGAATTGTAATCTTATTTCAAATCTTCTTAATGTTTACTCACTGTTAATGTGGAATTGGCCGAAACTGAGATATTTGGAAAACAATTGTAAGGAGAAATTGATTTCCAATTCATATTTTGGAGAAGTGTATTATTTCCAATCTGCAGTTCTTTGTCAAAGGACGAGTTACTGATTCTCACAAATAAACCACTTATGTTGACTTCTGCTCTTTTAATTTCATCAAGAGAACTAGAGTATAAAACACAGAGATATACACTGACTCCAAATAGGAATGTCCTTAGTTCACAGTAATAATCAATATGCATTGGGAGGTGTTTCTCAATTCCACATTCTTTTGGACAAGTTCTATATACAAATAATATGCTATGAAACCTCGGGCAAAATTGTTTCATCTCTAAAGTTTATTCCTTGATTTTATATTGCAAAATGATTT